>NC_140170.1:53671994-53921538 GCF_963971535.1 Notolepis coatsorum
TATCTGACTAGCTGAGGAATATTCACATTATTCACAGTGTCACATGAGGTGCAGTATGCAAGAGGTAGTGTTATAATTTACTATCTACTGAGTGTACATTAATCAAAGTACCAGGGTAGTCTACTTTGTCCCCCTTGGGTTCCTATAAGTCCCAGGTCAATGTCTGGTAGCAGTCGCTGTCGCTGCCCCCTGTTGTGGGGCCTGGAGGCTGCTAGTCGCTGCCCACTGTTGTGGAGCCTGATGGCCGCTGGTATGAAGGACTGTCCGAGGCGGTTAGTTGAGTGTCGGGGGGGGATGAGTCTGTGGCTGAACGAGCTTCTCATCTTGACTAGCTCGTCGTAGAGGGGGTGGTAGGGGTTCTCCATGATGGCATCCAGCTTCCTTATCATCCCCCTCTCTCCCATCACCTCAAGTCTAGGTAGCTCGACTCCCACCACGGAGCTAGCCTTCCTCACCAGCTTGTTGAGCTTGTTGGTGTCCCTTGAGTTGATGTAGCTCCCCCAGCATGCCACAGTATAGAAGAGGACGCTGGCCACTACAGACTGGTAAAATGACTGCAGCAGTCTATTGCACACGTTGAAGGACCTGAGTCTCCTCAGGAAGAACAGCCTGCTCTGTCCCTTCCTGTAGAGGGCCTCTGTGTTGTCCGACCAGTCCAGTTTATTGTTCAGGTGTACCCCAAGGAACTTGTATGAGTCCATACTCTAAGCCATCCTAGGTAGTCAAAGTGGGCAGGGGTGAGGTGGGTTCTAGGGGTAAGGTCAAGTAGTAGTCTGACTAGTTTGTTTTTGTTTTTAGCGCCTTTGAGGTTCTTTGGTACCATGAGGTGCAAGCATAGTCGTAGTACCCTTGAATGAGTGCTCCTTCCAGAGTCTTCAGGGTATTCTTGTTTACCAGAGAGGAGATCCGGTACAAGAATCTAGTTCGTTGGTTGACTTTATTACATTGGATGCCATTTTGGACCGTCCTGACGTCATGAATGAATGAATGAAAACTTTATTTAACAGATTGCAGAATGGGTACAATACAGTACAGCTTAATACACACAATTGTTAAGGGGATGCAGACCAGAGAAAGACTTCCGTCTTGTTTACATCAGGGTCCCCCATTTTCAACTCATCATAGAGTGAGGCAGCGCACCAACATGCTCAGGTCAATAAGAGGAACTTTTAGCTCAACTTTGACAATCGCTCTTTTAATTTTGATCCTGAACTAATTTTTATTTCAATAGTCTTCCTTGTTGAGGCAAAACGGTGCTTTTCTCGCCTCGGACAGTGTTCTGACAGGTGTTCTGACAGGAGTGTCTACACACCGGGCACACCTGCAATCAACCGGCGTCATGGCGAGCCCAGTGGAGGTGGCGTTGCCGGTGCAAATCCATCTGGAGACACTGTGGAGGCTATCCAGGGGTTCAGCACTACATTGGATTCTAAGGTAGACCCCATACATACAACCAACTGGATGTAATCCAGACAAAACTGGACAGTCTGGGGGATCACGTGTCCGAGCTGGAGACACGGGTCAGAGTCACTGAAGATAATAATGTACAGGGTCATATGAATGAAGATAATGTACAGGATCATATGAATGTAGATAATGTACAGGGTCATATGAATGAAGATAATCTACAGGATCATATGAATGAAGATAATGTACAGGATCATATGAATGAAGATAATGTACAGGATCATATGAATGAAGATAATGTACAGGATCATATGAATGAAGATAATGTACAGGATCATATGAATGAAGATAATGTACAGGATCATATGAATGAAGATAATGTACAGGATCATATGAATGAAACGCATAAAACAGCTAAAAAAAAAAGAAAACGTGGATGATCTGCTCCCAGAGGGGGAGAACTCTGAGGACAGGAGCAGGGCTCTGACTCTGCGTTGTGTGAACATTACCGAGGGTAGAGAGACGTCACCCATCTTATGTCTCAACTGATTCCTGAGCTTCTGGGGAGAAATAACTTCCCGGAGCCCCTGGCCATTGCAACGGCACACTGACCTGGTCCAAGGCTGGAGTCCAAAGATGATGATGACATGAATTGATGAATTGAAAATGGGGGACCCTGATGTAAACAAGACGAAAGTCTTTCTCTGGTCTGCATCCCCTTAACAATTGTTTGTATTGAGCCGTACTGTATTGTACCCATTCTGCAATCTGTTAATAACATTTTCAATCAAACAATCAATCAATCACAGGGCCGCAAGAGAGACGCCAACCCCAGACTGCGGCACAGGATAGAGCCACGACGAGTCTTGCCAGAGAAAAGAAGGAGTTGCTTTACATGGGAAATCATGACCCGACTACAGTAAGGCAATGCATGACAAACACTGTAGGCTTTCAGTATATTTTTACTGTATTTATTTACAGTATTTCTACTGTATCATATTTCTAATCAAGTACTCAAAACCATCATTTTTCAGCCTCAAGAAATCAGGCTGTTATGGCCTGGCTCCGCCCATAAGCACTTTGAGTGACAGTCAGTCCACAGTCTGCACTGGTAGAGGGAGGGAGGGAGGGGGGGGGAGAGAGAGAGAGAGAGAGAGAGAGAGAGAGAGAGAGAGAGAGAGAGAGAGAGAGAGAGAGAGAGAGAGAAAAGCCGTTATTGACAAGGCCCCCTCTCTCCCTCTCTCTTCCTTTCTCTCCCTCTCGGTGATGAGTCCGCGCGCGGCAGAGAGAGAGAGAGGGAGGGGGTGGGAGAGAGAGAGAGAGAGAGAGAGAGAGAGAGAGAAAAAAAAGACAGGCAAGGCCCCCTCTCTCCCTCCCTCCCTCTCTCTTCCTTTTTCTCCCTCTCGGCTCTCGGTGATGAGACGCTGCAGCTTGTGTTTTTTTTTTTTTCTTTCTTTCAATCTCCCGTTTGCGGGTGTGTGGCGCGCGGCCGGCAGGTACCCCCCCCAAGTGCCCCCTCTCTCTCCATCTCTCTCTCCCTCTCTCTTCCTTTCTCTCCCTCCAGAGCACACAGGCCCCACTCCGCCTCGCAGCTGAGGAAGTGGCTTCCTCCACTCGCTGTCTAGTCTATAGGTAGAATGGGGGCAGGCATTAGCTCCAACCACAGAGCCAATCGCATCACTGTGCGCTACCCAGAGCCTGAATGACGTGACTCAGGCCTTCAAATCAAAATGGCCTGATTTACTGGAGGAGGAAAGGGGCTGAGCTGAAACAGAGCAATCTGCCAATATGGTATTTAGACACTAAAACACATTGATACGAACTCCTATTACTATAATACAATGCTAGAGACTGAAAAATGACATTTATAGTACATAGCCCCTTTAAGGAAAAATATGAAACGGTCATGAATTACCATTGAAATCCAATAGTGTTAAATGAAATGTCCTATATGCTCTGTAAATAACTATGTACAGATACCGAGATGTCACACCATGTTACCTGTTACCTGTTTATTGCACAATGTTGTTTTTTATTGGATTCTATTATATGTTGTAACACTGTATTGCACATCGTTGCGGGCAAGACCACCCGCATTTCATTGTATACTTGTATGCCGTGACAATTAAAACTCTTGACTTGACTTGACTTGAAAATGACTTTGAAAACGATGCTGAAGTGTGCAGGTGGGAGGAGCTCCGAGACTCAGTTCTGAGTCCATTTATGAACCACATGAGAGAAAAGCTAGAGGTCACACAGGCTTAAGACAGCTGCCTGCTGTTTATTCTTTTGACTGTTTCTGTCTTTTATTCTTGATGTTTTTATTATTTGTATATGTTGTTGTTGTTGTCGTTTAAAAGAAGACTTGCTGAATCTATAATAAATGGTTAATAAAAAAACATTTGAAACAATAACTTCTTTGAGCAAGGTACATCAATATTTTGTAAAAATATAAAAAAGAGAATATAAAAAGATTTAGTTTTTCAGTGTAACATAGGGGTGTAACGGTACACAAAAAACATGGTCCGGTACGTACCTCGGTTTTGAAGTCAAGGTTCGGTACGGGTTTTCAGTACAGTGGGGGAAGGTTTGGCTTTCCATGTTTCACTCAGGGGTGATGTAGTGTGCAGTAACTAATTGTACTTGTAGGCAGGGGTGTAGCTCCAGATTCTGGGCCCCATAAAATAATGTATTTGTAGGCCCCCAGTGAATGCGAGCGCGCGTAAGCGCGCAAGGGGAATTTTCTTTGGCCATTTTTTTATTGATGAAAACGCATAATATGGTTTTTACCTATACATTCGGATCAGCAGTTCAGCATCTGCACTGTTGGTGGGTGAGCCTAGTAAAGGATGTCGCATTGCGTTCATCTTCAATGAATGGACCAATGCAATAGTCTACCAAAGCCCCCCCTCTCTCTCTATATATCTCACACACACACACACACACACACACACACACACACACACACACACACACACACACACACACACACACACACACACACACACACACACACACACACACACACACACACACACACACACACACACACACACACACACACACACACTGACACACACACACACACACACACACACACACACACACACTTCAGAAACAAACATAGTATCAATGAGAGCATCAATAATACACCTGAGTGATGTCTAGTAAATTCTTTAAATTTTTTTTGGGGGGGGGGGGGGGCTTGGTGCTGGGCCCTTGGAATCATCCTAAGCTACCCCCCCCCCCCCCCCCCCCCAGCTACGCCCCTGCTTGTAGGGCTGTCAACGAATATTCTGTATTGAAATTAATAATCGACTTGTAAAAAAATTATAATAATTATATTAGATTGTGAAAAAAACAGCCCCCGGTGGGCGGTCGTTAGTGGTTAACATACCATTGTATTCGTTCGGTACACTACACAGCCGTTCGGTACGGTACGGTACACACTGAGACGGTTCGGTTCGGTAAAGATACATACCTTTACACTGCTAGTGTATAAGTAACCTTCAAACTGACTATAGGGCTTAAACCACTACACCTTGCATTCAACATCCTTATATTTAATGGTTATCGTGTGCAGTATCACAATTAATATTACAAAACATACATTCAAAACTAAAAATCTCTAGAAAATCTAGTACATTTACAAACCAATGAGCTTCTAGATAGACACTAGAAAAGATATGCAGCCAGTATGAGCTTCTAGAGAGACAGTAGGATCTATCAAATATCAAATATCCACACGGGTCCTTCTGGGTTTAGATGTCCACGTTTATTTAGTAAGAATAAAAGAACAAAAGACAAAATGCACAATATTCAATGAATGGTCATTCTTCCTAAGCGAAGAGACAGACCCAAACCCCACAGTAATGACCAAAATAACCAAAGGTGATCAAATACAAATACAATGGTTGCATATTGTTGTCCAACCTACCCAGAGTATGAAAATAAAGAGTTTGACTTCCCCACATACAAAAGGAACAGAGGTATTGAAGATGGGAATCAAATATGTGAATATGCAAATATCCAATCAAACAAACTTTACCCCGGTAGGCTATAAACTGTGTCCCTCAGAACAATGATAGAGTGACTGAGTGAATGTAACTCCTAATGACCTCATCGTTCACAACTCAGCATCTTCAAGATCAATTCAAATCCAAAACCCTGGGTAGAGGAGCTGTGAATGTCACTGATCTCTACTTCAGCTCACAAAACTCAGCAGCCCCACCATCAATCCAATATACATAAAGTCCAGGATAGAGAGGCTGAGTGAATGTGGTGTTGACTCTGTGCAGGAGGGTCATGGTGTCAGAGACGCTGTAGAAGGACAGAGTACCTGCCCCATGCAGGTACACTCCTATTCTGAAGGACTGGGGGCCCGGTACTGTTATACTCTTGTTATTGTGGAGGAAGCTGTAATTACCTGTTCTGTAATCTAAAACCCAGGATTTGGAATTTAATCCAAATACACTCTCCACCCCCTTGCCTGTTATACTAATGTCTTTGTAGGAGGCTGCTACAGAAACCTCTCCACTCCACTCCACCTCCCAGTAACAGCGTCCAGTCAGACCTTCTCTACCCAGAACCTGAGGCCATTGAATGAATCTTTCTGGGTGATCAGGATATGACTGATTTCGCTGCATCTGTGTTGCTTTTCTGTTCCCCTCAGACAAAGACAGAATTTTGTTTGTTGTGTTTGGGTCCAGTGTAATCCGAGAGGAATATTGTAAGAAGTCAGCTCTGGTCTTGGGCTCTGGTGGCAGTAAAACATTAACTGCATTCACTGTTGTTGAGATTCTGGGCCACTGCTCTTTCAGAACGTCCTGTAGTTTGTCTCTCAGCTCAGACACGACCTCAGTCACATCTGCAAAGTACAGGAGAGGAAGGACACTGATGCTGGGTGAGTCTGTAGACTCACTGGGACTGGAGAGGGGGGGGTGACTCTGTAGAAAGTGGATGTGGTCCTCTGTGTGTGAGAGCTGCTCCAGCTCAGTGTCTCTCCTCCTCAGGTCCGCTATCTCCTGCTCCAGTCTCTTCTGCAGTTCTTCAGCCTGAGTCACTGTGGTCCTCTGTTGGGCTCTGATGACCTTCTTCAGCTCAGAGCGCCTCGTCTCCAAGGAGCGTATCAGCTCAGTAAAGATTCTCTCACTGTCCTCCACTGCTTTATCAGCAGAGCGATTGAGAGAATCAACAGCCTGTTGGGCCTCTTTGAGTCGCTTCTCTCTCTCCTGGACTTTCTGCTGACGAGAGCAGGTCTTCTCCAACTTCTCCTGAAGCCGTGTGGAGGCTTTGACCAGCTTGTGTTGCTTTAACGGAGCTACAGTATAATGAGGCTGGAGGTGAGTTTCACAGAAAGAGGTCAGACACACCAGGCAGGACTTGAGGGCTTTCTGCTTTCTCCCAGTGCAGAAATCACAGGCCACATCTCCAGGTCCAGCATAACAGTGATCAGGAGGAGCATCTTGGAGTCCCGTCTTCATTAGTTGTTCTATCACTTCAGCCAGCATGTTCCTTTTCTTCACAACAGGCCTCGGATTAAAAGTCTCCCTGCACTGGGGACATGTGTAGATCCCCCTCTGATCATCGTGATCCCAGCAGTCTGTAATACAGCCCATACAGTAGCTGTGTCCACAGGGAATAGTTACCGGATCCTTCAGTAGATCCAGACACAGAGAACAGCAGCACTGGTCCCGGTACAGATCAACTCCTTGCTGCGCCATTTTATTCTACAAAGAGCCAGTTTTAAGATGATGCACAATGAGATCTTCTTCTTCTTCTTCTTATTTGAATTTCCGGCAGAGTAGACGCATCGTGGCGTATTACTGCCCTCCGCAATTCTTTTTATGGGCTCTTCTTCTTCTCCTTCTTCTCCTTCTTCACCTTCTTTTTCTTCTTCTACTGGACCCCGTCATCAACTACATTGTCCATTGGAGTGCAGCTACTGCTGCTACTTCCTGTCTGAGCCCCCCTCCGCGGGACCCACCTTGCCCCCTGCTATCTTATCCTGGGCTGCTTTGTCCCTCGCAGCCTTGTCCCTCGCAGCCCCCTCAGCCAATTCGCTATACACCACCTCCCAGTCCAGACCTTCCAATCCCAGATGTTGAACCGCTATGCTAACAATCATCTTCACCATCGCTGTTTTACCCTTAGCCTCTGCCATACCAGTAACTACCCCTGCCACGAAGGCCACAATACCTAATTTCTCCTTCCTTCCCCTCTCTCTTTCCACCTGCTCTACCCTCACTGCCAAATGCCCTCCTTCAACCCCCTGCACCCTTTCTTGGCTACCCTGTCCTGCCCTGCTAACCGCCCCAGCATACGTCAACTTACCCTCCCTTCTCTCTTTCCGATCCGCGACCTCCTTCATCATCACCTCGCACCCCCTAAACGCTACACTATGCTCCCCACCACAACTACAGCACTTCGGCTTCACTCCCTCTCCACACTTCCCATATTCATGTTCCCCGCCACACCTAGCGCACCTCAGCCCCTTCCTACACGTGGTAGCTATATGGCCAAACTCCTGGCACCTATAGCACCTAAGAGGTTCATGAACAAATTCCCTAACCCTATACATCCTATGCCCCACAAACACCTCCCCAGGAACAACCCCACCCTCAAACGTAATCACTACCGTCCCCGTCACTGCCCTCTCCGCTCCCCTCTTCATCCTTTCTGCACTCTTAACTATGCCATTACGCCCGTCCTCCATTAGCTCTTCCACCAGCTGCTTTACTGTAACCTCGACCGGTACCCCAGCTATCACCCCCTTACATCCCCCCCCCCTCTTCTCCCCTACTCTCGCCACCTTACTTATACCCACCCCCCCAATGCCCCGCATCGTCCTAGCCACCTCCACCTGCCCCTCACTACCACACCCTACGGCCAGATTCCCATCCCACAAAACTTTCACGTACTTTACCTCTCCTAGTCGCGCGGCAATGAGTTTGGGACACTCGAGCCTACCTACCTTCCCCTCACCCCTCTCCCCCTCAAGCCTGACCACTATATGGATCACTTCCTCTTTTGCCACATCTTTTCCAGCACCCTCGTCTCCCGGCCCACTTGATCTATCGTCCCCCACTTTCTTCCTCTTCCCCCCTTCTCCCCCCCTCTCCTCCCCCCTACTCTCACCCTTGCCCTGACTATCCCCATCGCTGTCGTTCCTCTCCGTCCGCTTCTTCCTCTTCTTCCCCACCGTTTCCCACCCCTCCTCCTCCCTCTCTTCTTTCTCACTCTCCTCCCCACTGTACTCCGACTAGGGGTGGGACGATACATCGATCCAGATCGATACATCGATGTAATTATCAACAATCGAATCGGATCGATGCGATGTAATAAGATCGATTCATATCGATACTCTTATTTTGAAAATCCTGTGGCGAGTCTCATATCCGCCCAAGAACAACAGCAGTAAGCTCCGTGTGTGTAGATGTTACAGCATAGCATTCTCCCTTTCTGTGTGTGTGTGTGTGCGCGCGTCTTTGGAAAGACCAGATGAGGTCAGAGGAGTTTGATGTTTAAATGTTATTTAAACATAAACAATATAATACATAATAAATGTAGGCCTATACATGATCATGCAACATCAACAAATTGTTGTAGGAACGGTTTGGGAGAGGGAGGTTGTGAGTTTTGAGTTCCAAAAAATGTAGCTTAACGTTTAAAGCTCAATATATAAAAACGTGGCACTTTACAGTGAACAGGAGGTCTATTTGTATTAAAAACAATAGATTGATTTTCCTTTAAATGTCTGGAAGAGCTCAAAAATACAAATGTCAAATGATATTTTCATTACCTTTTTTTTGTTGATCTAAATGTTACTGATTGTGTTAAATGGGCATATGATATCATCTCATATCGATCGCAGGCACCTGAATCTAATCGTATCGTATTGTATCGTGAGAGACTTTGTGATATCGGCAAATATCGTATCGTTGTCCAAAGAATCGATATCGTATCGTATCATGATGAAACTGGTGATTCCCACCCCTAACTCCGACCCCTCGCCCTTCCACTGATCGCGAATATCGGTCGTTCTGGAAATTCGTAGCTCCATTTGCCGTTCTTCCTCTTCCTTCTTCTTCTTCTTTACAGCTTGTTCTTCTCTCCTCTCATCCCCTTTGCCACAGCAAGACGGTGGGCAAGGCTTGGCCACCGTTCCACAGCAAACGTACTTTCCCATGCCGCTCTTTCCACAGCAACACGAGAATTGAGAGAATTGTTGAATATATACTGTACACAAATGTTCTAGAATGTTCTATTATGACATCATACTGTGACATCACAAATGTTCTAGAATGTTCTATTATGACATCATACTGTGACATCACAAATGTTCTAGAATGGTCTATTATGACATCATACTGTGACATCACAAATGTTCTAGAATGTTCTATTATGACATCATACTGTGACATCACAAATGTTCTAGAATGTTCTATTATGACATCATACTGTGACATCACAACGGAACATGTATGAGTTCATTTGAATAATACAAATAATGTTTGGTAAGGCTGTCCCCGAAGCCTGTTTTTGGAATTCAAACTTCGTCAGGGTTCTTCGAACGGACGTTCGAACCTTTGTTTTTAATAAAAAAATGTAAATAAAAAAAATAGAAAAAAATAGACAAATAGACAAAAAATAGACAAATTCCGCAGGGGGGAATTGTGAAAGTGTGGGTGACGCCTGTGCACCGCCGGCCAACAGGAGAGGGTCTGTATTGTCTCGGTGACAAACGGTTCAAAAGATACAAAAAGGGGGCGCGGCCTAAGGACGTGGTCAATATAGACCAATGAAAGAGGATATCCCTACTGAGTACAATGGTACAACCCGCAAGTCTATACGACAAACGGTTACATTTAGAGGAGAGTCTAACTTCAAGAAACAGGCTGTTCATTCAACAATGTATGTATATGTAGACACCTGAATATGTCTAACAATAATTCAATGTGTCTAACTCTAATTCCTTGTACTCTACTGTGCTCACTGCTGTGTTCAGGATAACGTGTAAACTCACTGACCCGGCTGATTCTCCACCTCCTAACATTGACATTTAGGGGGACATGACACTGGACTGCCGCCAGGGTGAGCTGGTGCGACGTTGGGCAGGGGGACAACAGGTGAAGAAGTGGCTGGCTGAAGGTAGAACTCTTGCAGCGGGACTTCCTCTTCATCGTTTTTCCACAGAAGCAAGCGGACGCGTAGAGCTGGAGCTCTAGACACTAAAGACTCGCGGAATACGACCCCTGTCACGGTGCGGGTTAGTAATGTCGTATGCGATAGTTTGGCTTTCCAGTTAGTGCTTAGGGTACGTTTTGAACAAAGAAGAAGACGTTCTACTGCCGGAGGGTGCTGTGGATACTGCACGCGTTGCGTTTTAGCTAAAGTATAGGCGGAAGGCTAGAGGGTCTCACTGACCCACAGCTTAGCTTCAAGTATAGGCCTAGTAGCACAGTTAGCTCGCGTGTCGCTCCACCTCTCCCAGCCCCGCAGCGGACGCCGCAACAGACGTCGCCGGACCGCCTCCAGCTTTGCCTGCCTAACGTCAGCCCAGCCTGCCCCTTGCTATCACAGGTGACAACCACGGGACCGCTCGACGGCCATCTCACCACACGGACATTCGGTGTGAGAGCAGGCCAGCACTCGGTGGGTACACTCAAGCCAGGTACAGTTAGCGCTCCGAGCGCTGGAACTTTATCGGCGAACATTCTCCTTTTCGAGAGCGTGCCCTTTAAGGGCGAAGAGAATAGATACTTTGAACTGACACTGGTACCAGTGACTAGGGGCGCCCCGACGTTTGTTATTTTGGGGAATGCCGGCTTAGATAGGACTTTTGTTTCGAGTGTGGGCCCACTGTATTTTTGGTGTGTTGTGCGGTAAAGGTGTGCTGACCGCATGTGTGTTTAATAATAATGAATCCCATTGAGTAGCTCGCGGAGCTCGCCAGTACTCTCTCTCTCTCTCTCTCTCTCTCTCTCTCTCTCTCTCTCTCTCTCTCTCTCTCTCTCTCTCTCTCTCTCTCTCTCTCTCCCCCTGCGGACGAGTGTAAAGCATATTAACCATTCTACTTGTGAGATCTAAGTGCTATGCATCGTGCCTTGTGTTAAATATATGCTAACCTATATAAAAGAGAGGCGTACAAATGGGAGCACTGTGTGCGTGTCCGTTAATGTGTATTCTTGTTTAACCCCTTTCCTTTTGGGTAATGTACGTTATTGTTAACCCCTTCTTACCCACGGCCTATGCATCATTGGGACAGGTCTCTGCTCGTCAACAAGGAAAGGTACTGCTTTGGGGAGAAAGTATATCATACATCACTACTGCCACCGGGTGTGGGAAGTATTAGGGGAAGTGTGGGTGTGTGGGGAATTACTGCGAGTCGCCCTGGAGGGCAAGAAGGACCAGCGCATCACCCCTAGGTTAGTAAACCCTAGGCCCCACCTGCTCCCTCTGCTAAAGCTCCACTCTAATACTCCTGCACTACAGTCGGGGACTCAGCCGGACCCAGATCTGCTGCGTTCCCACTACCTGGTGACAGTGTACAGCTACTCTCATAAAGTAGGGATAATCCACCCTGCTACATATATTTCAGTTTGTGGAGTAAATATGAGTTGCATAAGATAATAGAGTGTGAAGTTATACTGAATACTGTCTATCTGTATGTCATGTATGTCAATATATGTTATGATGAATTGAAAATGGGGGACCCTGATGTAAACAAGACGAAAGTCTTTCTCCGGTCTGCATCCCCTTAACAATTGTGTGTAATTGAGCTGTACTGTACTGTACCCATTCTGCAATCTGATAATAAAGTTTTCAATCAATCAATCACTCAATCAATCAGCACCTCTGTCCCTGCCTGTGGGGAGGTCCATATATTTTTTTTCATACTCAACAATCAACAACCGTGGACATTGGATCCTTGTGTTAATTACAGCTGTTACGGATGTGTTAGCAGAGGGCCCAGGTGCAAACAGATACGAGGGAGAGGTAGATATGGATTGTCAAAAAGTGAGCACTGCTCCTTTAATCTTGAACACTTCGAGCCAGGGGTGAAGTGTGACAAAATAATCCAATTTAAACAGAGGGCAGCAACAAAGATATTTACAAAAATACGTCCAAAGGCAGCAGCAAAAATACAAAAAACAAAGAATAGTACAGCTGAAGAACTGGCAGAGGGCTAAATACGAAAAACAAATAATAATCTCATAAAGAGAGCAAGTCCAAAAGGCACCAACAAAACACTGCAAGGCAGGCTAAGAAAAACATGAACAACTGACTACAAATTAAAACCCTAACAAACAAAATGAACATTCCACAAAAAACAACGAAAGGAGGAACAAACAAAATAAACACTAGGAACACTTACTACAAAAATACTGGAAGGAGTAACAGGATCACAGGAACAGAGGAACTAGACAGCAAACACTAGTAGGGAATCCAAACAATGAACCGACAAAGAGAGAATGGCAAACGAGGCAGATATACACACACTGATTGACACAAGAGGGTAATTGGGAACTAACACATAGGGGTAAGGAAAACAAAAGGCCAAACACACACTGGGGAATAAACTAGACTAGAATAAAAATTACAATTACAGAGAGAACACCATACAAGGGACAAATAAAACAATTACAAAGGGAACGAGACTAAAGACAAAACAACGCTAAAACACACAGGAGACAATACAAACGCCAAGAGTACAAGAATGTCCAAAGGTGGGGGCTGGTGAAAAGTAGAGAAGAAAAATCCTCGCAAGGGTGGGGGCTGTAGAGGAGAGGAGACAGGGAAAAAGGGTCCAGGGACAGGCGAACCCTCACAGTACCCCCCCTCCAGGGACGGCTCCCAGACGTCAAAAGGGACCGTCTGGGAACGGGCAGGACAGGGGGCCGGGAGAACACAGGGAGAGTCCGGGGGAAAAAGTCAGGACGGACAAGGCCGGGACGAGCAACACTGGGGCAGGGGAGCGGTGACAGAAACCCAGGAGGGGCACAGGAGAAACGGGGCAGAGGAACGGGGCCGGAGAGGGGGCTGGAGAGGGGAGAGTGAGGCACGGGATCAGGAGGACCGGAGACGGGGACAGAGGCCAGGAGAGGGGGGCTAGAGATGGGAACAGGGACAGGGACACGGTAAGGGGGGCTCGAAACGGGGACAGAGGGCCGATGAGGGGGACGAGGGGAACTGGTAGCAGGGACAGAGGGCCGATGAGGGGGTCGAGGGGAACTGGTAGCAGGGACAGAGGGCCGATGAGGGGGTCGAGGGGAACTGGTAGCAGGGACAGAGGGCCGATGAGGGGGTCGAGGGGAACTGGTAGCAGGGACAAAGGGCCGATGAGGGGTTCTGGAGCAAAGGGGCGAGGGTGACAGGCCCGGAGTAGGACCCCAGACAGGGGACCCTCCAGGCGCTGGACTCGGGACCGGACCAGACGAGCCGGAGCAGAGGTGCGAAGGCGACGACCTCGGAGCAGGACCCCGGACGGGGACCACCCCAGGCGCAGACCTCGTGACCGGGCGCAGAACCCCGGACGGGGGTCTCTGCAGACGACGATCACGGCGTAGACCACGGAGTCGGACTCGACCAGAAGAGAAATCGGGACCAGATGACGAGCCGGGACCAGATGAGGAGCCGGGACCAGACGAGGAGACGGGACCAGATGAGGAGACAGGACCAGATGAGGAGACGGGACCAGACGACTCTCCAGGTGCAGATCGACCTCGGGGCAGACCTCGGCGTTGACCACGGCGTCGACCACGGCGTAGACCACGGCGCAGGGCTGGACCAGACGACCCTCCAGGTGCAGATCGACCTTGGCGTAGACCACGGCATAAACCACGGCGTGGACCACAGGGCAGGGCTGGACCAGACGAGGAGCCTGGACCAGGAGACTCCCCGGGGACATGAGCAGGAGCACGACTCGGACTAGACATCAAGGTCTTCCCGGGAGCCGGAGGAACAGGGGCAGCTAGAGCTGCTCTAGCAGGGGCTAAACTGGCAGTAGAGACTGGGTTAGCTACCTGGGTAAAGCTAGCTGCTAGGGCTACACTAGCGGGGGCTAGGCTGGCAGTAGCAGCTGGGTTAGCTGCCCTGGCAGTGCTAGCTGCAGGGCCTGTACAAGCTGCGGAGGGTGGACTAGCCGAGAGGGTTCGAGTGCTAGCTGTAGGTGCTACACTAGCCGGCAAGGCTAAGGCTCTAGCAGCAGGGGCTCTAGCGGACGCGACTGAAAGGCTAGCAGCAGGGGCTCTAGCGGACGAGACTGTGGTGCTAGCAGCAGGGGCTCTAGCGGACAAGACTGAGGTGCTAGCAGCAGGGGCTCTAGCGGACAAGACAAAGGTGCTAGCAGCAGGGGCTCTAGCGGACGAGACTGAGGTGCTAGCAGCAGGGGCTCTAGCGGACAAGACAAAGGTGCTAGCAGCAGGGGCTCTAGCAGACGAGACAGAGATGCTAGCAGCAGGGGCTCTAGCAAATGAGACTGGGGTGCTAGCAGCAGGGGCTCTAGCAGACAAGGCTGAGGAGCTAGCAGCAGAGGCTACATTAGCATTCCGGAGTAAGCTAGCAGGGGCTGAGCTAGCAGTGGGGGCTGTGCGAGTAGCCTGGGCTGAACTAGCTGACGGGGCTACTCTAGCAGCTGAGACCCTGCTAGTCTTCTTAGCCTTGCTAGCCTTCTGAGACCTGCTAGCTGTCCGTGCTACGCTAGCAGACGGGGCTAAAGTGTTAGTCGGAGTAACATGGGTATAACCCATCCTGATAACTGAAGGGGCAGTTCTAGCAGGATAGTTAACACTGGCTGGAGGGCCAGACCAAGGAACTGAGACCAGAGAAACTGGGGCCATAGGGAACGAGCTGGCTGACGGGGCAGTCCTAGCTGTTGAGGCCTGGTTAGCTGCAGAGGCTAAGCTATCAGACAGGGCTGTACTAGCTGTTGAGGCCTGGTTAGCTGCATGGGCTAAGCTAGCAGATAGGGCTGGACTAGCTGTGGAAGCCTGGTTAGCTGCAGGGGCTAAGCTAGCAGACAGGGCTGGACTAGCTGTGGAAACCAAGAGATTAGCCGACAGGGCGGCTCCAGGGAAACTGACCTTGCTAGCTGAAGGGGCAGTCCTAGCAGTGGGAAACGGGCTAGCTGACGAAGCTACGCTAGCAGTAGGGGCTGAACTAGCAGTAGGGAACAGGCTAGCTGACGAAGCTACGCTAGCAGTAGGGACTGAACTAGCAGTAGGGAACAGGCTAGCTGACGAAGCTACGCTAGCAGTAGGGACTGAACTAGCAGTAGGGAACAGGCTAGCTGACGAAGCTACGCTAGCAGTAGGGACTGAACTAGCAGTAGGGAACAGGCTAGCCGACGAAGCTACGCTAGCAGTAGGGACTGAACTAGCAGTAGGGAACAGGCTAGCTGACGAAGCTACAAGGGCTAGGCTAACCACAGGGGCAGGGGCAGCTATAGGGCTGGGCTGAGGTGCTAGCAGTAGGTACCCTAGCAGGTGAGGCTATGCTGGTGGTTGAGGCCTTACCCGCAGTAGGGGCTTGACTGGAGGCTGGAGGCTGGAATAGGCACTTGATCCATTGTCTGCCATACTCCTCCAGCTGTGGGGCCAGCTCAGGGTGCCACTCCCTGAGAGAGTAGAGCAGACGCAAAACATCCTTCCTCTCCTCCAAGGAGGAGGACGGTAAATCCCCCAGTCTGAACGCCTCCAAGGCGCTCAAAGCCTCCCTCGTTCTGTTCGCTGGGTCCAAACAGGGTCGGTTCATTCTGTTACGGATGTGTTAGCAGAGGGCCCAGGCGCAAACAGATACGAGGGAGAGGTAGATATGGATTGTCAAAAAGTGAGCACTGCTCCTTTAATCTTGAACACTTCGAGCCAGGGGTGAAGTGTGACAAAATAATCCAATTTAAACAGAGGGCAGCAACAAAGATATTTACAAAAATACGTCCAAAGGCAGCAGCAAAAATACAAAAACAAAGAATAGCACAGCTGAAGAACTGGCAGAGGGCTAAATATGAAAAACAAATAATAATCTCATAAAGAGAGCAAGTCCAAAAGGCACCAACAAAACACTGCAAGGCAGGCTAGGAAAAACATGAACAACTGACTACAAATTAAAACCCTAACAAACAAAATGAACATTCCACAAAAAACAACGAAGGGAGGAACAAACAAAATAAACACTAGGAACACTGGGGTTGTTTACAAACCATAACAGGATGTGTGTAAGATTATTTGTAAAATAAATTGCCACTGTTTTTTGGTGAAGTGCCCCTTTAACTTAATCAGATGGCAGCGTTCCAGCTAATTTTGCAATGTAAAAACCATATCTGCATCATGTCATTGTGTCTTTACCAGCACAGCACCAGGTGTACTGGGACAACATCGGAGAGGTGCCTGCTAATGAAGGCAAGCTAGAGTCTAATGATTGTATGGTGAATAGCGCCATCTTGTGTCCAATCTGCCACCAGTTTATACTGTAAATCAGTGAGAGTTGCCAAGTGTTATAATGGGCCGTCCAAAGATCTCTCATCATTGTATTGACTATAGGGCTTAAACCACTAGACCTTGTATTCAAGATCCTTATATTTAATGGTCATCGTGTGCAGTATCACATTCACAATTGATACAACCATAACAACACATCATTCGCCAAGCATATATAGATTACAAAACATACATTCAAAACTAAAAATCTAGTACATTTACAAACCAATGAGCTTCTAGATAGACACTAGAAAAGATATGCAGCCAGTATGACAGTAGCAGTAGCAGTAGTAGTAGGATCTATCAAATATCAAATATCAAATATCCACACGGGTCCTTCTGGGTTTAGATGTCCACGTTTATTTAGTAAGAATAAAAGAACAAAAGACAAAATGCACAATATTCAATGAATGGTCATTCTTCCTAAGCAAAGAGACAGACCCAAATCCCACAGTAATGACCAAAATAACCAAAGGTGATCAAATACAAATACAATGGTTGCATATTGTTGTCCAACCTACCCAGTGTATGAAAATAAAGAATTTGACTTCCCCACATGCAAAAGGAACAGAGGTATTGAAGATGAGAATCAAATATGTGAATATGCAAATATCCAATTAAACAAACTTTACCCCGGTAGGCTATAAACTGTGTCCCTCAGAACAATGATAGAGTGACTGAGTGAATGTAACTCCTAATGACCTCATCGTTCACAACTCAGCATCTTCAAGATCAATTTAAATCCAAAACCCTGGGTAGAGGACACTGATCTCTACTTCAGCTCACAAAACTCAGCCTCCCCAAAGTAATCTAACGTAAATCCAGGATAGAGAGGCTGAGTGAATGTGGTGTTGACTCTGTGCAGGAGGGTCATGGTGTCAGAGACGCTGTAGAAGGACAGAGTACCTGCCCTGTGATCCAGGTACACTCCTATTCTGAAGGACTGGGGGCCCGGTACTGTGATCATCTTGTTATTGTGTGTGAAGCTGTAATGACCTGGTCTGCAATCTAAAGCCCAGGATTTGGAATTTAATCCAAATCCACTGTCCACCCCGGTGCCTGTTCTACTAATGTCTTTGTAGGAGGCTGCTACACAAACCCCTCTACCTCCACTCCACTCCACCTCCCAGTAACAGCGTCCAGTCAGACCTTCTCTACCCAGAACCTGAAACCATTCAATAAATCTTTCTGGGTGTTTAGGATATGACTGCTTTTGCTGCATCCATGTTGCTTTTCTGTTCCCCTCAGACAAAGACAGACGTGTGTGTGTTGTGTTTGGGTCCAGTGTGATCTGAGAGGAATATTGTAAGAAGTCAGCTCTGGTCTTGGGCTCTGGGCGCAGTAAAACATTAATAACTGCATTCACTGTTGTTGATATTCTGGGCCACTGCTCTTTCAGAACATCCTCTAGTTTGTCTCTCAGCTCAGACAGGACCTCAGTCACATCTGCAAAGTACAGGAGAGGAAGGACACCGATGCTGGGTAAGTCTGTAGACTCACTGGGACTGGAGAGGGGGGGGTGACTCTGTAGAAAGTGGATGTGGTCCTCTGTGTGTGAGAGCTGCTCCAGCTCAGTGTCTCTCCTCCTCAGGTCCGCTATCTCCTGCTCCAGTCTCTTCTGCAGTTCTTCAGCCTGAGTCACTGTGGTCCTCTGTTGGGCTCTAATGACCTTCTTCAGCTCAGAGCGCCTCGTCTCCAAGGAGCGTATCAGCTCAGTAAAGATTCTCTCACTGTCCTCCACTGCTTTATCAGCAGAGCGATTGAGAGAATCAACAGCCTGTTGGGCCTCTTTGAGTCGCTTCTCTCTCTCCTGGACTTTCTGCTGACGAGAGAAGGTGTTCTCCAACTTCTCCTGAAGCCGTGTGGAGGCTTTGACCAGCTTGTGTTTCTTTAACGGAGCTACAGTATAATGAGGATGGAGGTGAGTTTCACAGAAAGAGGTCAGACATACCAGGCAGGACTTGAGGGCTTTCCGCTTTCTCCCAGTGCAGAAATCACAGACCACATCTGCAGGTCCAGCATAACAGTGATCAGGAGGAGCAGCTTGGAGTCCTGTCTTCATTAGTTGTTCTATCACTTCAGCCAGCATATTGTTTTTCTTCAGAACGGGCCTCGGAGTAAAAGTCTCCCTGCACTGGGGACATGTGTAGATCTCCCTCTGATCATCGTGATCCCAGCAGTCTGTAATACAGCCCATACAGTAGTTGTGTCCACAGGGAATAGTTACCGGATCCTTCAGTACATCCTGACAGATAGAACAGCAGAACTGGTCCCGGTACAGATCAACTCCTTGCTGCGCCATTTTATTCTACAAAGAGACAGTTTCAAGATGATGCACAATGAGATCTTCTGAGAGAATTGTTGAATATATACTGTACACAAATGTTCTAGAATGTTCTATTATGACATCATACTGTGACATCACAAATGTTCTAGAATGTGCTATTATGACATCATACTGTGACATCACAAATGTTCTAGAATGTTCTATTATGACATCATACTGTGACATCACAAATGTCCTAGAATGTTCTATTATTGGTCATGAAATGTTTCGAGAGGCTGGTCAAGGACCACATTTGTGCCTCTCTCCCCAGTGATATGGACCCTATGCAATTTGCATACAGGACAAACAGGTCCACTGACGACGCGGTCTCCCAGGTACTGCACAGCACTCTCTCCCACCTTGACCGTCAGAAGGGGGGCTATGTGAGCAGGGCCGCCTCAGGGGGTGTGCGAGCAGTGCGGTCGCACAGGGCCTCGCGGGAAGGGGGGCCTCGCAAAAAATAAATAAAAAAAAATAAAAAAAAATATTTTTTATTTATTATTTTTTTTATTTTTTTTTTTTTTTTATTTTTTTTTTTTTTTGCGAGGCCCCCCTTCCCGCGAGGCCCTTTTTCATCACATACCTAAAATCTAGTTTTGCTTATATGCTTATATATTTCACATTAGACACGTTTGTAGAATGTGTCTGACTTGTTCCTGGGTCTGCACCTGGGTCACTATTGGAGCTCTGGTGCTCTGCAGCAGGCATTGGTTTCAATGAAGGGAGTGGTTACTTACATCATAGTATGCCGCCGGAAACTTAAACGAAGAAGAAGAAGAAGAAGAAGAAGAATCAGCTGCGTTTGAATATTTCGCGCGTGCAGCTTTTGACTATTATGCTTAGTTATGCCAGCCAAGGTCGGTCATTATCAGTCGGTCAGTCACCAAGGAACGTTGACGAAAGGCGGGACAAATGGCCGGAGCCTTGTCATGATGCAGTCGGGATATAGGCCATGGCCCATGATGATGTCAGCTAGTAGCTAGCTTAGCTAAAGGCTATCTAGCGTTAGCTAACCTGCAGCCAAGGATGAAGAGGGTCGTTTGGCAGATGAACTTCGTCAACTCCACGCGGTTGTCTCCATCCTCTTGGACGTTTGGTGAGTTTTTAACCTATTCTATTAACTCTATTCTATTCCCGCCGTGGACATCGCTCTCTCTCTCTCTCTCTCTCTCACTCTCTGGAGCTAAACTGGCCGACTAGCTAATAGTACTACTAGTAGCTAACGGTGTGTGCCTGGTGTCAGCACCTGGCTGTATGTAGCCGCATAGCTTGCTTCTGCGTTAGCTAATGGTTAGCGATAGCCTGGTTGAGCTAACTGTTAGCCAGTTAGCTGTTTAGCTTCGACGTTAACTGCCGGCTGCGCTCGGCTGGGAACGTTCGTTTGATGCTATCAGTTAGCCTTGAGTTAGCTGTTAGCTTGTGCTACGACCATTGACATTAGCCGTGAGAATAGCAGGGGGTTCTGGCACTCTGACTACGACATCATCTTTGACAGAAGATGTATTCGGGCCTGCACCATGACAAGGCTCTGGCAGCAGCTTATTTTTGTCCCGACAGCGAGAGGCCTTTCGTCAACGTGGAGACCTGTGTTACGGCCTTTCGCCCTGCGTTCCTTGGTGCAGGTAAGATTAATGAAAATGTCATGACATTACCCCACTCTTCCTTCCTTCCCCTCCCGAATGTTTTGTTAATTTTTTTCCAGGCAAAACATATGCTACTTCACAACATTTGGAGATACGACATGTGCTGTGTGTGAATGTCTTGGTCGTTTGTGTAGCTTGGGTAGCGTTGGGCCATTGGCCAAAGCTGTGTGTGTCACAGTACCTGGCTAGCCTATTTAGCTGATGTCGGCCATTGGCTCCTTGCTGCTTTGGTTTCTCTGGTATAGACCCTCTTCTCTTTGGATTTAAGTGTTGAACTTTGTCCTTTTGGATCTCTCATACATGCTCTCTCTCTAACACACACACATGCTCTCTCTCTCTCTCTCTCTCTCTCTCTCTCTCTCTCTCTCTCTCATACATGCTCTCTCTCTAACACACATGCTCTCTCTCTCTCTCTCTCTCTTTCTAACACACACAGTCTGCCTATGGCGGCCTTTCTCGATGGCTAGGCTGTGCTCGCTGAGTCTGTATAGTCAAGGATCTTCAGTCACAGTGCTCAGGTATTCTGCCACTGTGTACTCTCTGTTTAGGGCCAAATAGCATTTCAATTTCTTTCCAATGTGTCTCTCTCTCTCTCTCTTGGATTTAAGTGTTGATCTTTGTCCTTTTGGATCTCTCATACATGCTCTCTCTCTAACACACACACACATGCTCTCTCTCTCTCTCTCTCTCTCTCTCTCTCTCTCTCTCTCTCTCTCTCTCTCATACATGCTCTCTCTCTAACACACATGCTCTCTCTCTCTCTCTCTCTTTCTAACACACACAGTCTACCTATGGCGGCCTTTCTCGATGGCTAGGCTGTGCTCGCTGAGTCTGTATAGTCAAGGATCTTCAGTCACAGTGCTCAGGTATTCTGCCACTGTGTACTCTCTGTTTAGGGCCAAATAGCATTTCAATTTCTTTCCAATGTGTCTCTCTCTCTCTCTCTCTCTCTCTCTCTCTCTGTACACTGTATATTGACTGTAGAACGGGAGCTCTCTCTCGCTCTCTCTTTTGCTATATGTTGACTGTATCATGCCCCGCCTCGGGCAGCGCTATTATTTAAGAATATGTTGACTGTATGAAAAAAAAATAAATAAAAAAAAAAATATATAATTTTTATTAATTTTTTTAACCTTTGGGGGGTTAAATCTCGCACAGGGCCTCGCATTTCTCCCAGGCGGCCCTGTATGTGAGACTGTTGTTCATTGACTACAGCTCAGCGTTCAACACCATAGTCCCCACCAGACTGGTGGACAAGCTGATCGAGCTAGGCCTGAGCGCCTGGGTACTGGACTTTCTGAGTGAAAGACCCCAGGCGGTCAGGGTGGGGGGTCAGACCTCCAACACCATCACCCTGAGCATCGGGTCCCCCCAGGGCTGTGTTCTAAGCCCCCTGCTGTACTCACTCTACACACACGATTGTGTGGCCAAGTTCAGCTCCAACTCCATAGTGAAGTTCGCCGACGACACGTGGTGGTGGGGCTGATCTCGGACAACGACGAGAAGGCCTACCGAGAGGAGGTTGAGGTACTGGAACGTTGGTGCCAGGACAACAGCCTGCTCCTGAACATTGGTAAAACCAAGGAGCTGATCGTGGATTATAGGAGAGGACAGCAGGAGACACACACACCACTGATGATTAACGGGGCTACCGTGGACAGGGTGAGCAGCTTCAAGTACCTGGGGGTCCACATCTCAGAGGATCTGACATGGTCAACACACATAGACACAGTAGTAAAGAAAGCGAAGCAGCGCCTCTACCACCTGAGACAGTTAAGGAAGTTCAGAGTATCGGGGAAGATACTCCAGTCCTTCTACTCAGGAGCTGTAGAGAGCATCTTGACCGGAAACATCACTGCCTGGTATGGGAACAGCACGGCACAGGACAAGAAGGCCCTACAGAGAGTGGTGCGCTCAGCCGAGCGTACCACGGGTATTGCGCTACCTCCCCTGCAGGCTCTATACAACAAGAGGTGCAAATCCAGAGCCTGCAGGATAATGAAAGACCCCCACCACCCCAATAACAGCCTGTTCCAGCTGCTGAGGTCAGGCAGACGCCTGCGAACCCCAGCTACTAGGACGGAGAGGCTTAGGCTAAGCTTCTTCCCCCAGGCCATCAGAGCCTTGAACAATGAACATTGAGAGACACAGAAACTGAACTATCCACACACAAGCACACACAAGCACATACACGACACGCACGCTGAGCACGCTCACACACTAGCAGCCACTTTAACACTCATGCCGCACATACGCACACTTATGGCCAGAGGAAAGGCCACTTTAAATTAGTATAACATCAGGAACAGTGTATTGCACTACTAAAGCTACCTAGCATGTCCTATATGCTCTGTAAATACTATGTACAGATACCGAGATGGCACACCATGTACCTGTTTATTGCACTGTTGTTTTTTACTGGATTCTATTAATATGTTGTACCACTGTATTTTTATTGGATTCTATTATATGTTGTACCACTGTATTGCACATCGTCGCGGGCAAGACCAGCCGCATTTCATTGTATACCTGTATGCCGTGACAATTAAAACTCTTGACTTGACTTGACTTGACTATGACATCATACTGTGACATCACAAATGTTCTAGAATGGTCTATTATGACATCATACTGTGACATCACAACGGAACATGTTTGAGTTCCATTTGAATAATATAAATAATGTTTGGTAAGGCTGTCCCTGAAGCCTGTTTTTGGGATTAAAACTTTGTGTAAATGTAAATAAAAAAAATAGACAATTAGACAAATAGACAAAAAATAGACAATTCCGCGCGGGGAAATTGTGAAAGTGTGGGTGACGCCTGTGCATCACCGGCCAACAGGAGAGGGTCTGTATTGTCTCTATGACAAACGGTTCAAAAGATACAAAAAGGGGGCGCGGCCTAAGGACGTGGTCAATATAGACCAATGAAAGAGGATATCCCTACTGAGTACAATGGTACAACCTGCAAGTCTCTACGACAAACGGTTCAATTTAGAGAAGAGTCTAACTTCAAGAAACAGGCTGTTCATTCAACAATGTATGTATATGTAGACACCTGAATATGTCTAACAATAATTCAATGTGTCTAACTCTAATTCCTTGTACTCTACTGTGCTCACTGCTGTGTTCAGGATAACGTTGTGTAAACTCACTGACCAGGCTGATTCTCCACCTCCTAACATTGACATTTAATAGGGGGACATGACACTGGACTGCCGCCAGGGGGAGCTGGTGCGACGTTGGGCAGGGGGACAACAGGTGAAGAGTGGCTGGCTGAAGGTAGAACTCTTGCAGCGGGACTTCCTCTTCATCGTTTTTAGATGGGAGGCCGAGTCTGTCTAAAGTGAACTTGATTGATCCATGTTGGGAGACTACACAATTCTTTGTGTGTGACAGGGGTGTAAAAAGTACCCAGAAATTATACTTAAGTGAAAGTATGGGTACTGTCTCAAAATCTGACTCAAGTAAAAGTCAAAGTATCTGGCTAAAAACACACTTGAGTAAAAGTCAAAAAGTCCTACTTTTAAATGTACTTAAGTACTCAAAAGTAAAAGTAATTTTTTTTAAAGGGATAGACCAGGGCCCTCATTCATCAACGTGTCTTACGCACAGATATGTGCTTAACCTGTGCGTACGACCATTTCTAAGCAAAGAGTGGGATTCATCAATTTCAACTTGAACTTGACTTCGTGCTTATGTGTACGCACAGCTCGGAGCACATTTAGCTGACGCCCAGTGGTAGAACATCGTTACTACGGCATAAGCGCTCCTCAGTTCTGCATTAGTTTCAAGGCGGAAATAAGCTTCTGTGCATTAGTGTTCAACTTCTGTATGACCCGTAATTCATTATAGTTCATTATAAAATAGTGACAGTAGTGTAATTATAACGGGCTCACACGCGAACAAGAGGTTGGCCTGCTTGTTTGGCACAGGGGGGCAGACGCAAAACACCAACCTCCAAACGCGATTAAATATTGTTTCAAATAAAAAGCGAATTATTTTGTGTTTCATGTTTCCAAATAAGATTGGTCACGAAATGCTTTCTACTTCAATTTGTTGGTTAGAATAGATGACCTCCGTTGAAACTTCACTGAGACTAACAGTCTATTTGTGAGCTCCTGCTCAGATGTGATAATAATAACAATAATAATAATAGCTTCATTTTATATAGCGCCTTTCAAGAGACCCAAGGTCGCTTTACATAGATAGGGGGGGGGGGGAATAACAAAGTAACAGACATAGTGGACAGACACACAACATATAAATATGATGATGGAATTCATTCAAGATCCTCTCCACCCTCGGGTCTTTGCCACCGGCACGGTCCATCGTGATATTGGAGATGGATCGAGCAATAGACTGTTACTGTAGCTGTCAAAGCTCCATCACAAATGCAGTTATGTGAATAGAAAGGGATTCCACTCAGTCAATGTTGCGATGCGCATTTGCCTGATACATGTCGTTGCTGCCGGGAGGAAAGGCATGCTGCATGTTTTCAATTAATTAAATAAAACAGATACTTTTTGCAAGGGTTTACTGACTGTCATACAAATAATCAACCAACTACATACTGTAACTTTTCAGTGCACGTTCTTATTTACATTGTGACAACAGCCTTGTGAGTTCCCGCAGTGACCCGCACACAGACATGATGGAATTAAAGTTCAAGTTTGTATTGATCACATATAGGCAGGCTACACATGGCGTATAGGCTACATCATTGGCAGTGAGATTCATTGTTCTTGTATATGCTCTCGTATTATTGTTTATATAGGCTACCCAATACTGACATCAAAATAGATTGTATGACTCTAGAAATCATATGCAGCAGGTAGAAAATTTACGGAAAATCCGTCGCGATTTGGAATAAAATTGAGGAGAACTTTAATCCCTGGGTATTAATCAAACAAAACGGAAAAAGGCAGTCATATTCCAGCACGGTCTTTATTAGTGTTTGCGCTGCCCAGGCAGCAATGGTTAATAGATATCATATCCGACATCACCGTACGTATACACCAGCGTTTCCGTTAGCCGGTAATTACCGGTATTTGACTGGCAAAATATGTTGAAGTCCGAATATTTAAATATCTCCGGTCATAATGTCCGGTGAAAATAATTTCTCTAAGCACAATTTTATTATTTGAATTGTATTAAAATAGGCTCAAATTAAATAGCCTATGCGATGAACGAAACAATTATTACATGTTGCTTCACGCTGATAAAGCGCGGATGGCGCCGCTCGGATGTGAATCTTTTTTTCGTCCTTTTTTGAGCCTGTCTGGCCACCATAACGACAAACAGGTATATCAGGCCCGAGTGGAAAGTTTAATTATCCTGGCTGAGGTGCGACATTATATCCACATTTTCCAGTTCACTGATCCAGCCAGGGTTACCAGTGACACAGTTCATTCTCATGGAGTTCTACAGTATCGCGTTGGATCCATACACGTATCGATTTTTTCGAATGGTGATCAGGAATTGGAATATACCAGTTGGATACCATCTGATGTCAGGTAAGGACTCTATGTTATCAGTGTTAGGATAATCAGAGTAAGTTTGATGAAGTTATAAGCTGTTTTGTGAAATGTCTTCTTTCGTTTTCACTAAAAGTCCGAGAGGAAATCAACGAGGCGATTATCCGCGCGCGGCCGTAATGTGCTTGCGTGCACATATAATATAAAAATATTGATCAGCGTTTATTTGAAAACGATTCATAAAAAGGCTGACGAATATCAACGTTGTGGAATATTCCACTAAAAGACGATTTTCATAGAATGCTCCAGAATGAGCTGTTTTTTATATCAAAACGGGGGCTTTTCTAACTGCTCTGAAACGGAAACGACGCGATAAACAGCCTTGACAGCACTGACTGGAAAATAGTCTTTGATAATGCGATGGGCAGATTAGACACATAGCCATAATTTAAAACATAGATTAGGCGATATTAACGTTAACATTGGCGCCGATGGTGGCATTCAGCTGGTAAAAAGGAAACCAGGCTGACCGGCATTTCTCGAATATGTCCGGGGATAGAAATCTTGCAGGACAAACAGACCGGCACGAATATGTTCTAACGGAAACGCTGGTATACACGTCTGTCAGCCTGTCTCATAACACGCTTCCCTCGGTTTAGTCCATTCTTCCACATTTCATGGGGGTGTCCATTAACGTATATGGTTAATCGGGGCGGTTTTGGTATGCAAATACGTGAAAGTGTGCACGAGCCACGGCGTAGGACCAAGGTGAGATTCATCATGACAGGTGTGCGTAGAACCTGCGTACGCACGTGTGGTGAATCCCGTTTTTTCTGTGCGTGCACTGATTCTACATTCTGTGCTTACGTGTGGAAATAGAACATTTTCTACGCCACGTTGATGAATGAGGGCCCAGGGGTCTCAAACTCATTCCATTGTGGGCCAAGTTTGAATTTGAACTATACATTGCACCAGGTGAGTTAGTTGAAGAGGTGAGCCAATTAGTGAAATCATCAGCTGGTGTTTAGGCAAGGCTGGAATGAAACCAAGCATACACTCTGCCCACAATGGAATGTGTTTTGCGATAGACAATGCTGAAATGAAAGAACAGACGACACTTTTTTGCATAAAAATTATTTAATGCACTTCTCCATTGAAGGTAAACTAACATGGACGGCATTCACATCACAGCATGAATAATATCACAATATTAAAAACAGAATGGTGTATCCTGAATAATATCACAATATTAACCACAGCATACTGGATTATCCTGAATAATATCACAATATTAAAGGTAGAATACTGGAGTACTCTGAATAATATCACAATATTAAAGACAGAATACTGGAGTACCCTGAATAATATCACAATATTAAAGACAGAATACTGGAGTATCCTGAATAATATCACAATATTAACCACAGAATACTGGAGTACCCTGAATAATATCACAATATTAAAAACACAATACTGGAATACACAGCATAATGCAGATCTGACTGTCTATTCTTCTGATAGCAGGTGTTTAATCAAAGATCCCTGATTTCTAGTGTTGCACAACGACCAATCAGCATGGGTATGGGCGGGTTCATTTTCCATTGATGGGGATTTGATTGGCTGTTTACCTGCGGTCGCAGGATTAATAACGCTAACGTTAGTTCGGCCAGATAAACAATTCAAATATACTAATTAAAATTGTTGGACCTGTGAGATTTGTACTTTGTACTTTGTAGGTCTGCATTTTAAATGTAAGGAGTAAAAAGTATGTTTTTTTTCTCTGAAATGTAATGGAGTAAAAGTACAAAGTATACAAACCTAATAATACTCAAGTAAAGTACAAATCCCCCAAAACAGTACTTAAGTATTGTAACGAAGTACAATTACTCAAGTACTTTACACCCCTGGTGTGTGATATCTAGTTATTATGTTGAGTCAAAATACGTTTGTTGGCCAGCCGTCTGGTGGTCATCGGTTATCGTAATCTTACATTTAAATTAAATGTTTGCTCAAGCATATCTTTGGACACCTCTAGCTGATAAACCAATCAGGATACAGAAACGGGAAATACGGACCCCAAAATTGTCAACAAGAACGGAGAATGGATCTGACTGGAACGCTAGCTGGATTATACATTGCAACATGAGACAGTAAATACTATTGTAATAAAACGTTCAAAACTATGTTCAATTTGTGTATTGTTTTGTTACTATAAGATTGTATTTCGCACTGTACCGACGTCACAGATGAGCTTTAGATGGTTAACGTGATATTAACGTTAGATCTATTATCCAACCTAAATACTATTGTAATAAAACGTTCAAAACGATGTTCAACTTGTGTTTTGTTTCTTACTATAAGATTGTATTTCGCACTGTATTAAGCCATACCGACATCAGGTGAGCTTGCTAGCCATTAGATGGATAACGTGATATTAACGTTAGATCTAACCGACCACAATTTGATTCGAAATGTATTACCTCACTTTGTTGGTCTCTCACGAAAGTCTTTCTCTGGTCTGCAAGTTTCAAGTTTCAAGTTTCAAGTTTCTTTAATAGTTGTCATACAGAAGTACAGAATACTTTTGTACAAAATGCTTCTTACTGTTGCGCTCCAGAGACTGTGCATGACAAGATAAGTATGAAATAAAAACATAGTAAAAATTAGAAGTAAAAAAAGAGGTCACAGTGTTCAGTTTAGACATATGTACAATGTTCGTAGACGTAGTTACCATACAATATACAATACTGTGCAGTGTACTAATATACAATACTATATAGTGCAAGGCATAAATGGACGAGGTGCAGTTTAGGTACAATTCACAGTAGGTGTACGAGTTGTAGTGCAAATCCTTTATCAATAAATATAAAGTGTAAGTGTGTTTGTGTGATCTAAAGTGTGGAGAGTGGGTGCTGCAGTGTGTTGTTTGTTTGAGTGAGTGTGTGCGTGTGGGTGTGTGTGCTGTGTGCATTTGATGGTTGTTGCATAGTGATTATTGTTCGTTTAGCGATTATTGTTCGTTTAGCAGCCTGATGGCCTGGGGATAGAAGCTCCTTCTGAGTCTTTCTGTGCTCGTCATAAGACTCCGGTATCGCTTGCCTGACGGCAGCAGTTCAAAGAGGCAGTTGTTCGGGTGGCTCGAGTCCTTAATAATTCTCTTAGCCTTCCCCTTGCACCGCTTGTTGTAAATGTTCTGGAGGGTGGGAAGCCCGCCTCTAATTGTGCGTTCGGCTGAACGTGTCACTCTTTGTAGTCTGCTACGGTCTTGTGCAGTGCTATTCCCAAACCAGGAGGTGATGTTGCCGGTCAGGATGCTCTCTATTGTACATGAGTAGAAGTTCCTAAGGATCTTCTGACTGACTTGGAACTTCCTTAGGCGCCTGAGGAAGTAGAGGCGTTGTCGTGCCTTCTTCACAACACTGCATCCCCTTAACAATTGTGTGTATTGAGCCGTACTGTATTGTACCCATTCTGCAATCTGTTAACCGTTTTCAATCAATGTCAGACGTCCTCTCTATAAAAAAAACGATTGAATTGCTCAGAATTTAAAATTATGTCCCCAATAGGACATAATAATATTATTCCCCAGTATGACACATTGGGTCTCATTCTCGAACGTAGTTACGACAAAATATTTCGTCTTAGCCAGATTTCGGCCTATTTAAGACATATTAGGGCTGGGAGTGGGAGTCCTCAAATTTTCCTGAGATCTTATTTGAGAGCAGATCCAAGAGTGCTGAGGAGCACTCTTAAATATGCTCTCAGCCCACGATCAAATCTCATGATTGATTGACTAATTTAAAACTTTATTACAACTTGACAGACTGTGTTCTCATAGTGATTCCTTCATGTTAACGCTACAGGCCTCCTTGGAATTAATTACTTGATCATAATTAAAATAAATATGACAATATTTGTACGATAAGAAATTACGCATTTGATGTCGGAAAAATAAATAATATGGATTCATCTGATCACAGGGCAGCTGGATTAACCATATCTGAACCAGCTATTTTGGACAAATGTATAATTACTTTAATTACTCAGATATTCAAACACAATTATGCAATTATTGTGAAATGATTGAAAATAATAATAATTTAATGCCTTCTGTGGAATTTGCATTTCTTATTTGTTACACATCTGTTTGAATGATTAATTATATACATTTGAAAGAATGCAGGTCAACATGCAATGTATCCCATTGATTGGTATTGATTGAAAACTTTATTAACAGATTGCAGAATGGGTACAGTAAGTACAGCTCAATTACATAAGGGGATGCAGACCAGAGAAATTTCGTCTTGTTTACATCAGGGTCCCCCATTTTCAATTCATCATAACATATATGACACACACGACACAGATAGACAGTACTGCTACATCTATACATTTATGACATACCAGATTTGCAAATTGTGATACAAAAAGAGCCCAGAAAAGAGAGTACATTTGACGTAGAAACTGTTGGAGGAGGTTGGGTAGGAGGGGTGGTAGACTTACACTGTACAAGCAAAACTGTACATTGGAATATTGACCATACTTGGTCATTTACTGTACATTGGAGGGGGTTGATATAGCTATAAACCTGCATTCCTTCGAATATATCAATTAAACTTATATTGAAATACACTATATAGCCTATACACCAACACTGAAATGACAGTGGATAAATAAATAAGAACTAAAGCTAATCGGTGGAAATAGACTGCATTAATATTCCATTAATATTGTGTGTGCCTACGAATGAACAGTAGCCTATAGGCTTATGGAATAATAAGCCATACTGCTTCATTCATTACGCCCGCCGGCCCGTAGGCTATGATATGTCATTCATTCAGTACTGCGCGCGTGTGTGTGTGTGCGCGCGCGCGCTGCGGCAGGTGTGTACCGCGAGCTGTATATGATGCCAGGCATGCGTTGTTCATGGCACGGGGTACCACTCAGTGGTACCTCACTGAGTATTAAAGATTTGAGCAGAAGCGCGTGCACGCACATGCACGCGCTCGCGAGAACGCGCTGCGCTCGGCTCGGCTCGTGTAACGTGTTTACCTGCCGAGTCCCGGCCCCGGCGCTACCTCGCATTATCATAACAATAGCCGCTATAGGCTGGTGTCTTCAACCAGTCTGGGACTCTTTGTGATGTAAATATGGAACGTCCCAAGTTGCCGCTGCCCACAGAGTGCACCGCGGAATTGACAACTGTTTTGATTCAACCCCCCACCCACCACCACTCACCCCCGGACAACAACACACTCTGCAAACAGCAGCAACCCGGGACATTCCATATCTACATCACAAACTTCGGGACTGAGTAGATAATTAATTAATCTTCTCTTTATTTTTATTATTTATATTAAAACTGAATCAAACCATAAACAAGGTTGCCTGTTGGGATGTTAGATCCTAATGTGAAAAACTGATTTTATATGTCTGCACTTTATGTGCTCATTTTATGCCTGTCTTAATTCTGTTGTGAAGCACTTTGAGCTGCAGTTTCTGTATGAAAGGCTATACAAACAAAGTGTATTATTGTGCGCGAGGGAACATATGCGCATGCGCGCGGGGCCGCGCGTGCGTGCGCGCGCGCGCGTGCGCGCGCCGTCATTATCCTGCGTGGCGGCTCAGCCCATAATAACAACGCAACACTGTATGATGCCAATACACTAGTTTTGATGGGCGCAAGCGTGATTATGAAACCTAGCCGCATTTCTCGGAGACGCTCTCTGATTGGCACTGACTGACGCTAGGTTTCGTAATCACGCGGCTCTCAAAGCACTTCCGCCATTCCATTTCACACAGCTGCGTCAACTGTTGCTTTATAAGGACTGTCGGGGGCGTGGTTTGTATGCAAATGAGCTGAACGGGAACGCGCTTTGGAGTTTACGACAGAATGCCATTCTCCAAGCAGATATCAGATCATCAGTGGTGCGTTATTGAAATCATCTGGGGTGACACGGGGTGCGCGCGCTCCCGCGAATGCGCATTTAATGTCCCCTCGCTTGGGCACAGACTAAAGACAGTGCCTAATTGCCTCTACGAATGGAATGTAACACGTCTTCACAACAAGTTAGGTGTGAATGTGTCTGAGAACGTATTTAACACACCTGACGACCGGCGCTATTGATATGCAAATAGCGAGTGAGCTTGCACACCGTGCTACCCCGTCCCATGAACAATGCATGCCTGCAGATCATAATTTCTGCGACCGTTTCAGCCACTTAAGACATATCTCCAGCACGTTCAGGACTCAGAGTGTATTTGTCATAGATTATGTCTCAGTGGTTCCAAGATAAGTCTTCCAGAATATATCTTTGGAAAATTTTCGGGAATGAGACCCAATAAACACAGAATGAATGCTACCAAAGAGAATGCTATATGCAATTTGCTCATATACATAACATAGCCCACAGGAAGGCAAAGTTGACAAACACAAAAGGTTTGTACCAACATGCAATTTATTTTAAACATAATTGTTATAATGGGGGTTCACCGGGTTACGTCAGTCAGACCTTCACCTGCAGTGTCCTATGAGACACACCTACTTAGGTAGTATAATGAGTAACAGCTGTGTGTTGCACTTGACCAGTATTGCTTTTGACAGCGTGAAATAAACATCACAAAAGAACATTTGGACTGGACCTTTACATTATTACATTGGCGACAAGGATGAACTAAACAGCTTGGAGTTTTGGCCGAACGTTAGAAAAATGACGACGTATGGGAAAATCCAGGAGTTTGATCAAGAAACAGATGATTGGCAGCAGTACGTGGAACGTCTGGAATTCTACTTTGTGGCTATAGGCGAGTCAATCTATGAAAAAAAAGCACTTAACCCAAAAAAAATTGATACAAAAGGTTTTTCGATGGATTCCGATAGTATTGGGCGTGCTAAATAACATACTAAAAGTCGACCAAAATTGACCCCCCCGAAAGCCGCCATTTCCAAGATGGCGTCCCAGATGGCGGTGGAGATATTAAAATGGCTATATCTCAAATTGAGAATATGGTGCAAAGGATTTCTCAACTGATTCTGGTACCTCTGGGCATGTTCACTAACATACTAAAAATCTAGGAAAATACACCTTCCAGAAAGGCTTAATTTTCAAGATGGCGTCCAAAATGGCGGCAGACCAAGCTTAAAATGGCTATATATCTCAATAGAAAAAAATATATAACTATGATTTTTCACTTGATTCTGGTACCTCTAGACATGCTTGTGAACATACTAAAAATCTAGGAAAATACACCTTCCGGAAAGGCATCATTTTCAAGATGGCGTCCAAACTGGCGCCCAGGAGCTTAAAATGACTATACAAATACAAATAGCTTACTAAAAAAGGTGTTTGCACTCTCCAGCTCTCAAGCTAGCATAGTTGAATCCTTCTTTTTGACCATTATCTGATTTCTAAAGTGATGAGTGAATTCAGTGCCCAGATCTGTCCCATTTGTAAATTGGAAGATGGAAGTGATTTTGTTGAGATTCGTCAGAAAGGTGCTGATGGGATCAATAAAGCTAGTGTTAAAAGAGGTGACACTGTTCATGTGACTGCTGGCATGAAAGTACATTCAGAATGCCGCAAAATGTACATACATAGCCGAGATATTGATTTACATTTACAGAGGAAACAGAGCGGTGAATCAAGTACCACTAATAAAAGGACTAGTACTAGGCAGTCTGAAGCTCTATTCAATAGCCAAACTGATTGCCCTTTCTGCGGCACAAATGTTCATGAAGGACGTGCCGACTACAGTTACGTGAAAACAGACAACTTTGCAAAGTCTATATTGCAAAGCTGTGATAAACGAAATGATGAGTGGTCATTCAAAGTCAAAGGTAGAATTGAATACTATAATAGTGATCTACATGCTGCAGACTGTGTGTATCATAATGCTTGTAGCACACATTTCCGGTGTGACCGTGATGTTCCCATGGAATTTCAGCCTGATTGTAATCCAAAGCGGAGAAAGTCTGGAAGGCCAAAGAATGTGTTATGGTTTGTAACCGACCCCAATCGCACAACACAAGACAGGTATGAGAGTAAGCCAAGAACTGGGCATTTATTGAAAACAACAGAAAACGGCACTGTCCCTTTAAGGGAGAACACAAATTACAGGAAAACAAGAACATGGGAAAATAGGCACAGTGCCTTTAAGAGGCGAGCTGGCTAAGGGGAAGGCTAAGGGAAAGGCTAACGGACAGGGCCAGGGCAAGGGAACAGGACAGGAACAGGGAGGACTAGGAGGACTGGAAAGGGATGACTAGGAGGACTAGGAGGACTGGACAGGGAGGACTAGGAGGACTGGACAAGGACTGTACAGGGAGGACTAGGAGGACTAGAAGGACTGGACAGGGAGGACTAGGAGGACTAGAAGGACTGGACAGGGAGGACTAGGAGGACAAGGGAGGGGAAACAGGGACAGAGGCTCGCGGAGGCGGGCTGGGGACAGGGAGGACTAGGAGGACTAGAGAGGGGAAAACAGGGACAGAGGCCCGCGGAGGCGGGCTGGGGACAGGGACAGAGAAAACAGGGTTTGGGCCTTGGAACAGGGCGAGGGTCAGAGCTGCTTACAGGGATGGAGTAGGAGCGCGCAGGCTAGACGTCTGGAGGAGAGCGCGCCGGCTCGGAGAGCGCATCTGGCGCGGGGTCTGAGTGGTGCGCGTCTGCTTGGAGTACACGCCGGTACGGAGAGCGCATCTGGCGCGGAGGTCTGAGTGGTGCGCGTCTGCTTGGAGTACGCGCCGGTACGGAGAGCGCATCTGGCGCGGAGGTCTGAGTGGTGCGCGTCTGCTTGGAGTACGCGCCGGTACGGAGAGCGCATCTGGCGCGGAGGTCTGAGTGGTGCGCGTCTGCTTGGAGTACGCGCCGGTACGGAGAGCGCACCTTGCGCGGAGGTCTGAGTGGTGCGCGTCTGCTTGGAGTACGCGCCGGTACGGAGAGCGGCATCTGGCGCGGAGGTATGAGTGGTGCGCGTCTGCTTGGAGTACGCGCCGGTACGGAGAGCGCATCTGGCGCGGAGGTCTGAGTGGTGCGCGTCTGCTTGGAGTACGCGCCGGTACGGAGAGCGCATCTGGCGCGGATGTCTGAATGCGCGTCTGGATGCGCGTCTGGAGTGAAGAGCGCGTCAGGCTCGGAGGTCTGGAGTGGAACACTGGAATACCTCCCGTAGAGGATTAGAGAGCGCAGTACAGTGTCTCCCTCCAGGCAAACGGCGACAGGTGGCGAAGGCTTGAGCGCATCTCACGCCGGAGATGAAACAGCATAACAGACAGAAACAGAGACTCCCGTAGGAGCCTACAGATTGAGAACCTCCCGTAGGAGTTTGCTGATAGAGATATGATACGGAACGACCCGACCAGGACAGAGGGGAAGAGCGAGGTACTTAAAGCCCACAGGGGCGCTAATTAGAATACACATCAGGTGCGTGAAGGTAATTGATACTTGAACTAGAAGAGTGTGTTCGGCACGAACCAATCAAACAGATAATGACAGATAGTCCAAGGGTGTGGGCTGCTGAAGAGCAGACGAGGCTAAACGAGCACGAGGGTGGGGGCTGGAGAAGTGAGGAGACAGGGAATTAAAGGTCCAGGGAGAGGCGAACCTCACAGAATGAGGACCAAGAACAAGCCTTCTCAAAAATGTGTGCTTACTTTGAAACGAATGATGATGGACAGCTGACCGTTTCTGCACTTAGGTGTAAAATGCAAGAGTATTTGTCTAAGGCCGATTCCATCCCATATAGTAATCAATACCTAAAAACATTGCTGATGCAACGATATGCAAATAGCATATTTATTGCAGAAGGAGATGGCTTGGATTGTATTGTTACAATAAGAGAGAAAACATCAGACATACTCAGATCCTACTATAACAACACAAAACAAAACAGTGATGAAGAGTCTGAGAAGAGACACTTACTTGAAACAGCTGCAAAACTCATAAAAAGTGACATAATGACTAATGTTCCACCTGTTAATGAGTACCCGACTACAGAGACACTAAAACTACAGAATGCCCTTGATTATATTCCACAATCACTCCACATTGTGTTAAAAGCTTTGTTTGTCGGTAAAGAGACAGAGCAGAAAATTGCTAGTATTGGCCACGCAATCATACAGGCAGTCCGACCACGAGCTGTCCTTGCCCCTTTGCAAATTGGCCTAGCAGTGCAAATGCACCACTTAAACCGGTCTCGGTTCATTGTAGATATGCTGAATAAGATGGGATTCTGCTCTTCCTATTCTGAACTGCAGAGGTTTGAAATGAATGCTGCAAATTGTACTGCACCAAACATGCTTGGTAAGGATATTGATGTGTTGAACACGACCGTCTTATTTGCTGCAGACAATGTAGATCATAATATTCTAACAATTGATGGGAAAGGGACATTTCATGGGATGGGCATGATAGCTGCCTTGACACCAGGACAGAAGACAGACCAAAGGATTCCGAGGTTCAGAATTAATGAACTGAATCTTGTGCAGAGGTCAAAAGTTGTGATAATAGATCATCACTTTGCCAAACACTTTTGCAGAGACACCACATTTAAAGAACTTCCAAGACTCGCAGAATGTAACAAGATGGTTGATCTGCTTTGGGAGTTATCGTTCAATTTCAAACAGCCTGCACCTGGTTGGCAGGGGATGATGCACATTATTCATAAGGGAGATGAACATCCAGGGCAGTCTTCAGTGAGATACTTACCAATGATAGACATGTACTCCGGAGACAAAATATGCATTCTGTCAACACTGGAGTTCATTTGTGGTCTGGCATCCAAACACCACCTTGCCCCAGTAGTTACATTTGACCAACCCCTATATTGGAAAGCAGCAGAGATAATCCTAGATTCACCACAGTGCAGTCACCTCAAGTCCTTTGTCCTGCTCCTAGGAGGATTTCACACATTTATGAATTTGCTAGGAGCAATTGGTACACTGATGGACGGTACAGGACTTAAGGACATTCTAGGGGTAGTCTATGGGGAGAACTCAGTAGCCCATATGATGACAGGCAAATCAGTTCAGAGAGCATTCCGTGGCCATCTTCTGGTTGATATAAAAGAAGCAGTGAAGCCAGACCAGCACTCTCAGGTTCAAAATTTAATGGCAGCCTGAAACAAACATGTTTCGGAATTATGTATTCCTTCTTCAGTGTTATAGCTATATAACATAACATGTTTGTTTCAGGCTGCCATTCAATTTTGAACCTGAGAGTGCTGGTCTGGCTTCACTGCTTCTTTTATATAATACTTAATGGGATTTCAGCACCCAGTGTCGTATCTTGAAAGTGCGGTCTAACTTGACATCATCTTCTGGTTGACAAATGTCTTAACCGCATGATAATATCAGAAATGGTAGATGATAGTCATGAATTTGCAGCAATGGTTGAACAGTCTGAAGCAATGTATACCTCAATAGTTAAGGGTGAAATGCCATTGGAAACAGTGTTCACATCAGAGACCCTCATTACAATAAATGAAGAGCTGGGAAAAAGGAAGATGGAACTGTGTGCTAGATCCAAAACTAGTCAGTTGTGGCTAAATTACCAACACATGTTAGAAGTTGCTAGGTCACTGATAACAGCAGATCGCACAGGTTCCTGGCTTTTGCACCTACGCGCTGTTTCTGAATGCATGCCGATATTCGCTGCGGCTGGGCATTACAATTACTTGAAATCGGCACACTTTTATGTCCAAGAGATGAGTCAGCTTCACATCAACCACCCAGATGTCTTCAGACAATTTGAAAAGGGTTTTCATGTTATCCGTCGCAGCAGCCAATCATGGGCAGGCCTCAGCTCAGATCTTGTAATCGAAACAACATTGATGAGGTCATTGAAGACTACAGGAGGGATGACACATGGAAGTGGAATGACCGACAATCAGAGATCCCTTTGGACAATGTCAAAGGGCATAACATCAGAGTATAACACCGCAATGCAGGAGTTCTCAAACCAGACATACACAACATCAGAACAGCACAAGGATTCAACAGAGGCAAGGATGAAAAGGGATGCTGCTGACCTGGAGAAGATCACTTCAAAACTTGCTATATGTTCACCTTTCTCTCCAGACTCTTCTTTAAGGAATGTTGTTACAGGTGTTGTCGCTGAGGATGGAGTGAACGTGCATGATTATGACTCTGTTGGACGCAACATCATGCACAAAATGATCGGACAGCCGGCATTCACATTTTCATTTCGTAGAAAGGATAAAGCCATAACCCTTAAAAAACCCATAAAAAATCGTCTATCAAGGTTGCTCCTGATCGAATCATTGATTCTGCACTTCTTTTTCAACGTTTCCTTATTGTCTCCCAAACTGGAGAGCTGTCATTGGAGGAGGTTATGCGTTATGAACTCAGTCCTTTCCCTCCTGCCCTCTTTGAAGCCGGAAACGTCTTCCGCAAAGCTGATAAACCACAACTAGCGCACGCGATCTGTGATCATGCAAGTGATGCAATCCTAGATTCTGTACCAGAAACGGAGCATTATGTTCTTGATGGTGGTTCACTCCTTCACCGAATACAATGGAAGCACGGACAAAGCTATGGTAAAATTGCACAGTCATATGCAGACTTCACCATCCAACATTATGGCTCAGCTACAACCATTGTGTTTGATGGCTATGAGGATGGGCCATCCATTAAAGACAACACACATCAAAGAAGAGGAAACAATATTCATCCCATTGTCAACTTCACTGCTGAGACAGAGTTCTCAGGTAAGAAGGAGGAGTTCCTGTCAAGAGATCTGAATAAACAGAAACTGATCCACATGATAAGTGATGAACTGAAAGAACAGGATTGCACTGTGGTCAATTCACTTGGAGATGCTGATGTAGACATAGTAAGGGCCGCAGTGGGATCATCTCTTCTTCACACCACGACGCTGATTGGAGAAGATACTGATCTCCTCGTCTTACTTCTTTACTATGCACAGAGAGATAGCAAGGGCCTTTATTTCAGATCAGACAAGTCGAAAGCTGATGGCAGTTTTAAAGTGTACGCCATAAACCATTTGAAAGAAGTACTCGGACAGGATGTGTGTTCTCAGTTGCTGTTCATCCATGCTGTGACTGGCTGTGACACAACTTCCCAGATCTTCGGAGTTGGCAAAAAGACAGCATTCCAAAAACTTGTAAAAGGGGATCCTGTCCTTCAGGCTTGTGCCAATGCATTCACTGTACCAAACCAGACAACAGATGTGATCGATGACCTTGGGTGCCAAGCAATGGCTGTCTTTTTTGGTGGAAAGTGCATAGATTCGCTTGCAATAATGAGATATAACATTTTCAGCAAGAAGGTTGTCTCAGCTTCATCAACGGTAACGCCTGAACGTCTACCACCAACTGAATCTGCTACCAAATTCCACTGTCGTAGAGCATACTACCAGGTCATGGTCTGGATGGGAACAGATGATGGTATAGATGCTCTAGACTGGGGCTGGAACCTGCAGAACAATAGATTTGTCCCACTCATGTCAACAATGAATGCTGCTCCAGACAGTCTCTTGAAGGTCATTCATTGTAACTGTACCACTGCCTGCAAGACACTTCGCTGCTCATGCAGAAAATATGGACTACCTTGTACTACTGTCTGTGGACCATGTCAACTTCATGAATGTGACAATCCACATAACAAGTTTCTCCCAGAGGACCCTGAAGATGATGATGAGTAGGCCTAAAGACCACAATAAGTGGGTCATTTATTTTGTGTTCAACACCAAAGCCAGCTTTCTAGGTTGAATATAATAACCAATTTTAATTTTAGCCAAAATAAGCTACAGGCAGCCATTTTGATGATGCAAATGATGCATTCCTAGCAGATATATTTAGCTAGATATTTTGCTTGTTATTAATGTATAGAGGTGCCAGAATCAGTTTATAAATCCTTTAGAAATGTTTTCCCATTTGAGATACAGGCATTCTAAGCTCCCAGTTGTCATTTTGGACACCATTTTGAAAATTAAGCCTCTTCGGAAGGTGTATTTCCCTAAAACTTTAGTATGTTCCTAAGTATGTCTAGGGGTACTTGGGGTACCAGAATCAAATGACAAAATCATTTATATAATTTTTATATTGACATATATATAGCCATTTTAAGCTTGGCCAGCCGCAATTTTGGACGCCATCTTGAAAATGAAGCCTTTCTGGAAGGTGTATTTTCCTAGATTTTTTAGCATGCCCAGAGGTACCAGAATCAGTTGAGAAATCCTTTGCACCATTTTCTTAATTTGAGATATAGCCATTTTAATCGCCCCGGCGCCATCTGGGACGCCATCTTGGAAATGACGGCTTTCGGAGGGGTCGATTTTGGTCGACTTTTAGTATGTTATTTAGCACGCCCAATACTACCAGAATCCATTGAAAAACCATTTGTATTAATTTTTTTGGGGTTAAACCATATATTGACTCGCCTACTAACAAGATCACAAATGCAGGACAGAAGCGAGCCATATTCCTGAGTGCATGTGGAGGAAAAGTATACGCTCTGCTGCGCGATTTGTGTCTGCCGGGTAAGCCAGGAGATTCGGACTTGACGGGGCTATTGAAACTGTTGAGTGATCACTTCACACCTAAACCCAGTGCCATTGTGGAGCGTTTTAAATTTCATTCGAAAACGAGACAGCAAGGACAGTCTGTGTCATCATTTGTAGCCAAGCTGAAGAGAATCACTGAACATTGTGGGTTTGGCGCTACGTTAAATGACATGATTCCAGACTGACTGGTGTGCGGGATAAATGACGATCGCATTCAAAGGCGTCTGTTAACAGAACCGGATGACAGACTCACGTTGGCCAGGGCTATTGAGTTGGCCATCACTATGGAAACAGCGGCTAAAGATATCGCGGAGCTGCAGCAAACGGGAGTGGAGGGACCCATTCATAAATTACAACTACAACCTGCAGCACCGGAGCGCAGACCACCGTCGGCAGGAATCGGATGTTACAGATGTGGAGGAAATCACGGGCCGGCGCATTGCCGATTCATAGATACAGTTTGTCACAACTGCCAAAGACGCGGACATTTAGCTAGAAAATGCCGCAGCCCCAGGCAGGTCAGACAGCCCAGCAGTGGCGGCTCTGCCACTAGGGGCGCAAGGGCGCCGCCCCCCCTTCAGGCCCTGCCTGGTTATATGAGAGTAGAACAAGAAAACGTATCTTTTTGTTTTTTGTTTTATAGCCCTATAAATAATATAAACATGTTTAAAATGAATAATATTTACTCATTTTAAGTATGTTTGTATTTCCAATGCACAATATAACGTTATTATCTCAAATAAAAAAACACTCGTTTTCTTGAGCAGGAAGTGACATCACGTTTTTTTTATTTTTTTTATTTTTTCGTATTTCTCGGCCCGGGCTAGACACGATAGCGCTCTGAGTGCGCGTCACAGTTTGATCGCTGTATCCGTCATAGCCAATCAGTGCATAACGCGTTGTGCGTTGAAATATGACTATTATGTTGGAATCCGGGCGCGATTTGAAGCGGTCTAGCCAGTAGCGTCAAGAATGTCTGTAGCCGCATTTCGCGGAGACGCTCTCTGATTGGCCGACGCCAGTATTTTTTTCCGTAGCAGAATTTCACAGAGACGATCTCTGATTGGCCGAATCCAATTTCTAATGTTCCAATTCTAGCTTATTCCAATTCTAGCTTATTCCTAGGTTGGTGATGCAGGCAGCTGTTTGTCTTAGAGCGTGCCGTGCCCGTGACTGCAAGTTCTTTAGACTGTTAAGCTTAGGCACTCTTTCAAAGTTGGTTAAGGTTAGAGTTTGTCTTAGAGCATGGCGATAGAACGCCAGGTAGTTTGCAGTCTGTTCGAGCGGAAATGGACAAAGGAATGAAGTACTTGTGTTGTGTGGTGCTTCTGCTAACAAGCTAACACTTGGCTAACAAGCTATATGGCGGATGCAGTCTGGACACAGTGGACAGTGGTCTGGAATTAAACATCAACAGTGGATTATACACTTTATCAAGGCAAGCCCTGGACGTGTCAACTAAACAGTGAGTCTCTCTCTCTCTCTCTCTCTCTCTCTCTCTCTCTCTCTCTCTCTCTCTCTCTCTCTCTCTCTCTCTCTCTCTCTCTCTCTCTCTCTCTCTCTCTCTGTGGTTAACGTTAACGTTTGTAAATAGTTTTTTTTAGGAGCAGTACTGTTAGGCTACTGCTGGCCATTCATGAAGCGAGACATTGCTGATTGTTTATTTATTTTATAACACAAGACTATGACTACCAACTGCCTAGCCAGCCGTGTATCAATCTTGGATGCAATAATAACGTTACCACCACACTGACTGTGTCGATGGCTCATTGATTTAACTACTGCAGCTCTCTCGGATTGAAAATACGTGGATTATGGCTTGTTCAATATCGTCTATGTTTGAATGAATGAATGAATGAATGAAAACTTTATTAACAGATTGCAGAATGGGTACAATACAGTACGGCTCAATACACACAATTGTTAAGGGGATGCAGACCAGAGAAAGACGTTTGTCTTGTTTACATCAGGGTCCCAGATTTTCGATTCATATCGATAGTTTAATAGCTAGCCTTGGCTCGTTTAACAATATGCAAAATATGTGTACAGCCCTGTACTCATACTGAAGTTATTCTTGGTATATAATAGGTCTGATTGTGTAACGAATCGATTCCACGTCGCGCTGTGTGTGAGAGAGAGAAGGAGAGAGGGAGAGATCTGCCTGTGTTTGGAGACGGGGCGAGTTTTGTTTCTAACTTTTCTATTTATATATTGTGTTTCAAGTTGTGAATTAGAGTCTAGACTATACTTTATTTGACTGGTTGTGTGTTGTTGTAGTAACAGCTGAGCGACTCGTTCATAAGAGCCGATCCATTGCCGTGAGCGTGAGTCGAATCGCTCACGTCTTGCCATGAGTCTGTTGCGTGGTACTGTACATATTTGCAAAATGTTTGGTATAGCGCCCCTAGTGGCGAAGGACCCACCGGCCGCCACTGCAGCCCAGACAGAACCGGGGAAATGGACTGGGTGCAACCCACACAATGGAGTATGAAGAGGAGGATTATACACACAATCTGTATAATCTGGATGATGGAGAGAGAGTGGAGCCATACAGAGAGCAAGTGTCGGTGAATGGACATGACATTGACTTTGAAGTAGACACTGGTGCAGGTATGACTATTATGAGTGAGGAAACCTACACTAAGATGGGAGGGGGGCCACTCCATCAAACAAAAATAAAACTGTACACATACACCAGAGACAGAGTAGGAGTGTTAGGCAAGATGCACGCACAAGTCACCTACAAAGGGCAGACCAAGAAATTAGCATTGCTGGTGGTAAAAGGGGAGGGGCCTAATCTGATGGGGAGAAATTGGCTCAAAGCTATGCGGCTAGACTGGAGAGCCATTTTCAGACTACAGATAGGTCAGCAGCAGGAGTTAAATGCTCTGCTAGCACAACATGAGGATGTTTTTAAAGGCGAGCTGGGCACTTTAATAGGGGCTACAGCCAAGATATATGTGGACCCAGAAGCCAAGCCACGGTATTTTAAAGCCAGGCCATTACCCTATGCTCTCAAGGAGAAAGTGGAGACAGAGTTGGTCAGATTGGAGAGGGCAGGCATAATTGAGCCTGTGGATTTTTCAGAGTGGGCAGCTCCCATAGTGCCCATACTAAAACCAGACAAGACAACCCGAATATGTGGGGACTATAAAGTGACAGTGAATCCAGTGTCCAAGTTTGACAACTACCCTATTCCTAAAACAGAGGACTTGCTGGCGGTATTAGGGGGGGGACAGAAATTCACAAAATTGGACATGTCACAGGCCTATCAACAGCTCCCACTGAATGAAGAATCTAAGAAATTCACAACAATAAACACCCACCGGGGTCTGTTTCAGTACACCAGGCTACCCTATGGGGTGTCATCAGCACCAGGCATATTCCAGCGCACCATGGATAACCTACTACAAGGCCTTCCCCAGGTGGTGGTGAGAATAGATGATATTCTGGTGACCGGTGACGACGATGCCAGCCATCTATACAACTTAGAGGTAGTGCTGAAGAGACTCTCAGCTGCAGGACTGCGTCTGAGGAGAGACAAATGTGTGTTCATGGTACCAGAGGTGGTTTACCTGGGTTATCGAATTAACCACAAAGGGATTCAACCAGTGGCTGACAAGGTACAGGCCATTGTAAATGCCCCACAGCCGACTGACCAGACACAGTTAAAGTCTTTTCTGGGCATGCTAAACTATTATCACAAGTTCCTGCCAAATGTGTCGACCATATTGGAGCCACTACACAAGCTTTTGAGAAAAGAGATCCCATGGAGATGGGGAAAATGTCAGACCCAGGCATTTGAGGAGGCAAAAAAGTGCCTCCAGTCTGAAACATTATTAGTGCACTTTGATGAGACAAAGCCGCTCTACTTGGCTTGTGATGCATCACCTTATGGCGTCGGAGCAGTATTATCACACCGGTTTCCAGATGGCTCCGACAGGCCAATCGGATACATGTCCCGGTCACTGTCATCAGCAGAACGGGGCTATTCACAGCTAGAGAAAGAGGCGCTGTCTATCATTTTTGGTCTAAAGAAATTCCACCAGTATCTGTTTGGAAAACACTGCACTATTGCGACGGATCACAAACCACTACTAGGCCTTTTGGGAGAGCGAAACGCATCCCACAGCTCGCGGCAGCCAGAATGCAAAGATGGGCATTAATTTTAGCCGCCTATGAGTACACCTTGGAGTATAAGGAGGGCTCAAAAAACGGGAATGCAGACGCACTGAGCAGACTCCCACTGCCCATAAAGCCCGGAAATGTATCACAGGAGGAAGAGGTGGTGCTGCTTATGGAGCATATGAATGGTACACCACTGCAGGTAAAAAACATCCGAGACTGGACTCGTCGGGACCCTATCCTGTCCAGGGTCCACCAGTGGTTGTTGCAGGGCTCCTGGCCCTTACAGAGCACAGACCCAGAAATACAGCCTTACACAAGACAAAATATGAACTGAGTGTGGAGGACGGGTGCATCCTGTGGGGAAGTAGAGTGATAATACCACCACAAGGAAGACAGACTATGATCAAGGAGCTTCATGAGGCTCATCCAGGGGTCTCAAGAATGAAAACATTGGCCCGCAGTTATGTGTGGTGGCCAAACATGGATGCAGATTTAGAGTCAGCAGTGCGCAGCTGTCATTCGTGTCAGTTGAACCAAGCCGCCCCAGCAGCAGCACCTTTACACCCGTGGGAGTGGCCAGACCAACCTTGGATGAGGCTGCATGTGGATTTTTGTGGGCCAGTATATGGAAAGATGTTTCTAATAGTCATTGACGCCTATTCAAAGTGGATTGAGGCTCACCCAATGCAGTCTATTACTTCATCCATGACAGTGGAGAAATTGAGGAGCATTTTTGCCACCCATGGAATCCCAGCAGTCCTGGTTAGTGATAATGGACCAAGTCTGGTTAGTGCAGAGTTCAAACACTTCCTAAGAAAAAACGGCATAAAGCATGTGACAACAGCACCATACCATCCTTCTTCGAATGGCTGTGCTGAGCGTGCAGTGCGGGTGTTCAAGGAGGGCATCAAGAAGATGGGGGAGGGTAGTGTGGAGACAAAGCTATCCAGGTTCTTGTTTAAGTACCGATCAACCCCTCAGACCACAACCGGAGCTACGCCAGCTGAGCTACTCATGAACCGGAGAATCATAACTCAGTTGGATCTAGTGCGTCCTTCACTAGCGAATAGAGTTGGACTAAATCAGGACAAACAAAAAGAGCAGCATGACAAGCATGTCAGGGACAGGATGTTCACAGAGTCTGACTCCGTCTATGTGAGAGGGTACTCAGGCCAGAAGTGGATTCCCGCAACACTCACAGAGAGGACCGGTCCAGTGTCTTGGAAGGTGACACAAAAGGACGGCAAGTTGGTGAGACGTCATCAGGATCAGATGCGTCCATGTTATGATCAAAACACCACGCCAGCAAGTCTACCGGAGAGCTTTTCACCACAAGAAGCAGTCCATCCAGGGTCAGAGACTCCTGCACCCGAGGCAGTCGTGCTGAGGCCTCCGGAACCTCCTGCACCCGAGGCAGTCGTGTTGAGGCCTCCGGAACCTCCTGCACCCGAGGCAGTCGTGCTGAGGCCTCCGGAACCTCCTGCACCCGAGGCAGTCGTGCTGAGGCCTCCGGAACCGGGTCCAGGAATAGGACGTCGTTATCCAGGTAGAGTTAGGCAGGCACCCACTTATTTTAATGCAGGGGCAGAATAATCCCCTTGGGTGTCTGGAGGAGGGGCAGTCTACCCCCTACCTTGTAGCTGAGATTAAGCTTAAAAAATGTATACCAATGATATTTCAAGACTATGGGGGAAGGGATTGTTATAATGGGGGTTCACCGGGTTACGTCAGTCAGACCTTCACCTGCAGTGTCCTATGAGACACACCTACTTAGGTAGTATAATGAGTAACAGCTGTGTGTTGCACTTGACCTGTATTGCTTTTGACAGCGTGAAATAAACATCACAAAAGAACATTTGGACTGGACCTTTACATTATTACAATAATGATACATGATTAATGTATTTTTTGACTGGACTGGCCCTGTAATTTGCCCTTCAGGTGAAAACTAGCAATATGGGTGTAAGAAAATGTGTATTAATCCTGTAACATGAGTCAAGGTCAGATCTAGCCTGGAATAGAGAACAGAATGTTGATTTTTTGATGTTCAAGTTTCTTTATTAGTTGTCATACAGAAGTACAGAATACTTTTATATAAAATGCTTCTTTCTGTTTTGCTCCAGAGATTGTGCTAGATAAAAATAGATAAGTATAAAATAGAAGTCAAGTACGTAGACAAGTGTTCAATATATACATACAATGTACAATGCAGAGTAGAAAAGTAACTGAGTTACAATACAATATACTATACAGTACAATGCAGAAATGGGATGAGGTACAATTTAGGTACAATTTACAGTAAGGTGTAATGAGGTATGGGTTGTAGTGCAAATTCTTTGCCAATAAATATAAAGTGTGTTTAGGTGTTCTAAAGTGGGTGCTGCAGTGAGTTGTTTGTTTAAAGTGAGTGTGTGCATGTGGATGTGTGTGCTGTGAGTGCATTTGATGGTTGTTACATAGTGTTATTGTCATTTGTATGTGTGTAATGTGTAACTAGTACAGTGGAGGGGTGTCCAGTCCAGGGCCCAGAGAGTAGAGAGCTGTGTGAGTCGTCCCCGGACAGCTTATGTGAGAGGATCAGTGATGCCAGTAACGCGTTACTAAGTAACGCGTTATTGTAATCTGATTACTTTCCCCCGAAAATAGTAATCTAACGCGTTAATCTTTAAAAGCCAGTAATCTGATTGCAGTTACTTGTCCAAGTGGCTGTGCATTACTATTTCGTTACTATCTCATCATAAATTCATAATGCAGGCGGAATGCAGTATTTTATTTCGTTTTCGACAGTCAAAAATACATTTTGAGTATTTGGGAGTGACGTGGTGTGGCAGTGAAAGGGTTAAATACAAGAATGTGTCCCGCGGCGTGACTGGTCCCTCTGTCTGAGTGACTCTGCTTTGGTCCAATCACATTCCCCATCCACAGTCTGCGAATCAGAGGCAGAGTAGGGCGGGTCTTCACAGCACGTCATGTGACATATGCGCCAATCGTGTGACAGCAGGGCTCCGTAGTCGGAGAATTCCACCCCAAAACGCTTGGCAAAATTAAAAGTGAAACCGCAAGATGACTTTTGCGGTTTCTGTTCAGAATTCCACCCCAAAACGCTCGTCTAAACGTAGCCTCAGTCACTACTTCACGGCGGAGGAAACAAAATACTGTCTACCGCTAAAAACAGCACATCCAATTGCATTGAAAGCATCTGGAATCACAACACTAGCCGACGCTTCGACTAGGTACAGGAGGGTTGATGGTGGCAGAGCAAAAGCTCTTATTTGCCAGATTTACAGTTAATTTACATGTTAAAGAGAGACTGATTGTATGTTTATAGAGAGACATTTATAAAAACAATTTAATAGTTACAGTTGATATAATTGAAATAATAGTTCAGCCTGCATTTGTTAGATGTGATACACTGGTTTTGTAAAACCACTGGCTGGCTGCTCTAATGCTGTGAGCATCATAGACTGTTGCTTTACCATACTTGATGGTACAGAAGCTGAAGCACTAGTTTAACAATTTACGTTATGTGCAGAGAAACAAGTTAAAAACAATTTATGCACTTTCAATAAAGCGTTTAAAAAAAAACTGTTGGGGGAACGACGACGACTTCGTAACCTAGTTACTTTCAAAGTAACTAAGTTACTCTGATAATCAAGTAATCAGTAATCAGTAATCAGATTACTTTTACAAGTAATCTGTGGCATCACTGGAGAGGATGACCATCCTTGTTCAAAAGTTGAGCTCTTGCAGATTAGCCTGGCCCCACTTCTATCCAGAACAATATATATATATATATATATATAAGGGGACTGCACATTGTTTATTCACTGTGCTGTTTACCATGGCCTCTCATTCAATCATGATATTCATTGTTTTGGGAAATACAGGTCCTGCAGTTGCCACTCTGATAATGGTTCTTGATATAGAGCAGGGCCAGTCACCTCAAGAGCTCAATCTTTGAGCTTGCATGATTACTATATAACCCTCAGGCTAGGGTTGGATTAGGCCTAGAATATATCTGTCGTGTGGTCCAGGGTTGAGCATCTGGGGAAACAGAAAAACAATCAATACATTTTGGAACATTGTTACTACAATAGATAACGTTATTCATCATATTAACAGATTGCAGAATGGGTACAGTACAGTACAGCTCAATACACACAATTGTTAATGGGATGCTGACCAGAGAAAGACTTTCATCTTGTTTACATCAGGGTCCCCCATTTTCAATTCATCATAACATATTACATACATGACATACAGATAGACAGTAAACAACAGCACAGGGACCATCCAATATCAAACTATTGTTAAGGGGATGCAGACCAGAGAAAGACGTTTGTCTTGTTTACATCAGGGCCCCCCATTTGTAATTCATAGTGACAACAGCATCTAAAACAATATATTTATATGTATATTTATATATTGGAAGAGTATATTTATGAGACAGTATATTTTGTACATATGTAACGGTTGTGACAACGTCAAATTTCTAACGTCACAGGCAACAACACAGACCGCTATACCATAGTGTAACACACAGCAAGAATGTGAAACAAGTTACTATTATTAGTATTGGGTTAGTGTAACTGAGGGGTACAATTCCCTGACTGTATTGAGAGTATGGTATCATTAAACCACTACTGAGTTATGTACTTTAATTACTGGCCATACAGTACACAGGTATATATGATGAACACCCACACAATAACACGGCTTAACAAAGAAAGAAGAGCAGCAATATTAGATTACAGTATTGAGAATTAGGGTCGCGCTTGTATGGCGAAGAATGTGCATGAATAGGTCAAGAGCGTAAGTCCATGAGCATATTACGATGGAGATAATTAATACCACCTGTAGCATAAGAATTATATAAGGCACACTCGTAGGTCAGCTGGAGATACTAAGGGGGTTCCCTCCGGTTGTAAGCCAGCAGGGGAGAGGAATTGTCGGGAGCAAAAGTCTGGATCAACGAGGAATAAAGAGACTCCAGGTACAGGAGACGGTGCAATAATCCCTTGGTCCTTAGACAAAGCAACAGCTATACTCCGGTATGCACTGCAGCATGGATGAAAGCTAGCCAGCCTCTGAGTCCTAGAGGCGGGCTCGACGGGGCTCCTCACAGGGTAGATCCCACACGGTAGTGGGGGTAGACGGTTCTCTGCTCCAGCAGCCACAGGACCAAAGCAATATAATCCAGCCGAAAAGGGCTCTGCATTCGTCGGTGTAGGTTATCCAGTGTACATATCCACACGGTTCTCGTCTAGGGCTCCTCGGATGGCGGCACAAGGTTAGGCCGCCCAGCCTGGATAAGCACACTAGCTCGGTACGATGAAACGGTGGTAATGCTGGTCACTGTAGAACGGTAGCCGCACGATACACTATACATAATAGACTATTACTTTATAATAGAATAAGTCGAACTCGACGATACAGCGTTAAACTCTGACACTTTAGCTATCAATTCGCACGCGGTCTCAAGGCTCTATTTAGGGGCAAAACGGGCCCACTTCACGGCACGTTGTATCGTGGTGAAGGCTTCAACTTGTTGGGGTAACATAACAGCTGTATCCACCTGCGCCGTATTTATACGTAAGGTGAATAATCTAGTGCCAACCTCAGTTCTGTCTCGTATTACTGCGCAAACCTGGGCATGTTGAGACATGTCTTAGCGGTGGCTTTGAACTCGACATTGGGGGTATGGCCGTTGGCGCCTAGGGGGTCGCTGTCCAATAGGAGAACGAATATTATGGTCTGGCCTGTACCTAGGTAAAGGGATATTCCGTGTATATGTACAAAGAATATACAAGGGATATCAGACGATATACAAATATTATACAATATATCTCAAGTAATAAATATATATATTCGGTTTAATCTGACCCTTTGTAACAGCCGCCTCCTAATTAGTCCGCACCTAATTAGATAAGCAGAGACAGATTAACCGTCTTGTCCACTACTCAATGTCCGTTGTGAGGAGTAGGGCAATTCACAAAGTCAGTGGGTCATGGTCGTCATCAAGGGAATCAGGTAGCCTTGGCAACTCTATCAGCCTCGCCACGGGTCGGGTGTATGTCCGTCCCTGGACGAGCACTTCTGCCGCTCTGACCTTTCCGTCGGCACCAGTGATCACTTTGCTTACGCGGCCGGCCGGCCACATAGCTCGGGGTAGTGACTGGTCTATAATCATGACGACTGTGCCCTCCGTCAAATTGTCTCTTTCTTTTACCCATTTCTCGCGGGTCTGTAGAGATGGTAGATAGTGGAGGAGGAAACTGTTCCAAAACTTGTCAGCCAATACTTGACTGTACCTCCACATTCTTCGGCCGTTCGCTTCCTCAGGTCTGTACACTGTCTGTGGGAGCGCGGGGTCCAGCCGCCCCATCAAGAGAGTGTTGGGGGTGACTGGGTCGACATCTGCTACATCACTTGAGATGTAACCGAGGGGCTTTGAGTTCAATACTCCCTCGATCTCCGTGAGGACTGTCGTGAGGACTTCTTCCACCACGGTCTGGGCCCCAAGCACGGCGTACAGGGCTGTCTTTATTGAACGTACTTCTCGTTCCCAAGTTCCCCCGAAGTGAGGGGCGTTCGGGGGGTTAAACTGGAAATCAATCTGAGAGGGAGCGAGGTGGGTCTTAAGTTCTGGGCCCATAGCTTGGAAGCTCTCTCTCAGCTCTCTTTCTCCGCCTTTGAAGTTTGTCCCGTGATCAGACAATAATATAGACGGTTTTCTTTTCCGCGCTGTGAATCTCCGGAAGGCCATAAGGAATGAGTCCGTACTCATGGTTGGAAGGAGTTCTATGTGTATCGCTCGGGTGGTCATGCATTTGAATACAATACCCCACCGCTTCTCCGTCCCTCTTCCTTTCTTCACATACAGCGGGCCGAAGCAGTCCATACCGGTGGAGTGAAAGGGCTTGTCGCGGAGTCGGAGGCGACAGGGGGGTAGGTCAGCCATCCTGGGTATACTGGGCTGTGCTCGCCACTTGCGACAGTCCAGACAGGTCCGCTGGAAGCGTCGTACTGCTTCTCTTCCTTGCAGTATCCAATAGCGACGTCTGATCTCAGCGAAGACTCTCTCTGCCCCAGCGTGGTGCACGTCCTCGTCGTATTTCTTTATGATGAGCTCTGTGACCTTGTGTCGGCTGTTGAGAACTATCGGGAACTTGACGTCATCCGTTAAGTCCGGGGCTCTTCTCAGACGACCACCCACTCTGATGAGATTATGGGCGTCGCGCTCAGGGGCCAAGTGGAGCAGTCTGCTGTCTGACGGGACTGGCTTTGATCCCTGCAGACAGTCTAGCTCATAGGTGTCAAACTCACGGCCCGCGGGCCAAATCCGGCCCGCCACGTCATTTGATGTGGCCCCCCAAGAGCTCAGGTAAAAATTTTTTTTTTTTTTTTTTTTTTTACATTAATATTGGGTTAAAAAATAGCAGTGTTAAAATAATTGTGGGTTAATGCGTTAATAAAGCTTTAACTTTGACAGCCTTAGTTATTACACATTCTTACACATACATGTATGTTGAACATCTGAGGTAACAAAGGAAAAAAGCCAAAAGCACTTACTCCTCAGACATTCTTTGACAATTTTACAGCCCAAAATACAAAAAAGATCCAGGCGGAATAGGTAACAAAGGGTTGAAGAAATATTGTCTGAACTGTCAGATGCAAACTGGCTGTGTGACATAACCGAGCATCTCGCTCAATTGAATAAGAAGCTGTAGGGACGCAAACAAGTCCCACCCAAAACTTGACCAATATAGTTGTGAACTGAGACAACCCTTATTTTGTTATTTTTGAGTACAGTTACAGTTGTGTGTTCATGCAGACACATAATAGCAATTTCATTACGAATTGAAAATGGGGGACCCTGATGTAAACAAGTCGAAAGTCTTTCTCTGGTCTGCATCCCCTTAACAATTGTGTGTATTGAGCTATTGAGCTGTACTGTACCCATTCTGCAATCTGTTAATTAAAGTTAATTAAACTATCTTCCATTAGTTGGATGTATGGCCTCTGCAAGGTTGTGTGCAGCCATTTGTTTTTGTAACATCTGCTACATCTGTCCCACGTGTTCTTTGCAGCTCACAGTTGTTAGTTCTGCCCCTCTTGACTGTGACAAAAAGGTTTTGAACAAACTTAATGTCATAGCTTGTATTTGATGATATTCTTCTTTGTTATTTACTTGAATGGTTTGATCATTGATTGGTGGAGTAATATGGGGTTCTGATAAACTAAAATTATTTGTTAAAATAACATAAGCTAACATATATTTTTACATTTATGCAAATGAATATGCAATATGTATAACTTGAATAAGTAATAAATACAGAAACACCATGTTTAACAATATGTAAATGTGTAGCTACATTTATTTTACATTACATTAACATTTATACGGTCTTTGGCCCTTTGAGGGCAACCATAATGCTGATATGGCCCTCTGTGAAAATGAGTTTGACACCCCTGGTCTAGCTCGTCGGGGAACGAGTCTCTTTGGGCTCGCTGTAGCAGAAGGAGTTCTGCTTCTTCGTAATTAGCTGCATTAATGTCAGTAGTGGAGGGAACCTCAGGGTGGTGCTACAGGAATGTCTTTAACTGCGCACTCTCAAGGGTAGGGCAGTCGTCTATGTTGGGATCTGTGGGGACTGGTGTGTGCGTCAACCCACAGAACATAGATTTCTTCATCTCTGCCTCCTCTTGACTAGCCTCCCGTGGGGTGGGGTTAGGCCACTCTTCTTCCGGGAGCTTGAGGAACTCGGGACCGCCACTATAGAGATTGTGACGTGTGAGGTCATCCAGGGACATTCCCCGTGTGATGACGTCTGCTGGGTTCTGTTTTGTGTCCACGTACCTCCAGCATGCTGATTCTGTTAAATCTTGGATCTCTGTGATTCTGACTCCCACGAAGACCTTGTATCTACACGAATCGGACTGGATCCATGTGAGTACGGTCATGGAGTCTGACCACAGGATTGTTCTTTGCACCGGAATGGTGAGTTCACGTTGGATTAACGTGGCGAGTTGCGCTCCTACTAGGGCTGCGCAGAGCTCTAGACGCGGGATCGATTGTTGCTTACGGGGGGCTATTCTTGAACGAGCCAGGATGAAGGCGGTATGTATTTCTCCTCCCTCCTCTCGGGCTTGCAAGTAGGCCACCGAACCGTAGGCTACTTCGGAGGCGTCGCTGAAGACGTGCAGGTCCATCTGACACGTCTCCAGCCGCACTGTGGGTGGGAAGTAGCTGCGGCGTATGTTGACACCTGGGAGCGAGCTGAGTTCTGTTTCCCACTCTCTCCATGTAGAAGCAAGGTGGTCGGGTATGGGTTCGTCCCAGCCCTGGTCCTTGTCCCACAGCTCTCGTACAATCATCTTTGCCCTGGTGGTGTAAGGTAGAATACATCCCAACGGGTCATATTGTCTGGCGAGTGTTCTGTATACACTCCGTCTGGTGGTCGGTAGTGAAATCGACCTTCCCTGCTCCTTGGTCAGGGGTGTGTGTCTATAATGGAGCGAGTCTGTTTTGAAGCGCCAGACTAGTCCTAATGTCATTTCTTGGTCTTCACCTGGGATGGTCGCCATCCAGGTCTCGCTGCTTGCTGCCTTGTCCTCTGGGGAGAGGCTGCGCAGTACTTGAGGGTCGCTGCTGGCCCACTGCCGGAGATCAAAGCCGCCTTTGATCAGGGAGGCGCGGAGCTTGAGTAGGAGGGCCTCGGCCTCTTCTCGCGTCGAGACGCTTTGCAGAAAGTTGTCCATGTAGAAACTCTTCTCTACACTTTGTCGGACCTCCTCGTCAGCTGCTGGGTCCTCTGCGACATGTTTTTGCAGTGCGAACGTAGCACAGCATGGGCTGCATGTGGTTCCGAAAGGGAGGACTTCCCATTGATAGATGGATGGTTGCTCATCCCCGATCCTCTCTCTCCACAAGAACCGCAGCAGGGGCTTGTCCTCTTCCACCAGTCGCACCTGCAGGAACATCCCTTTGATGTCGCCGCTGATGGCCACCTTGTTCTGGCAGAAACGTAGCAACACGCCTAGTAGAGAGGGGCCGAGTGTTGGGCCGGGCAAGAGCTCTTTATTCAGATTTTGTAATCCGATCTGGTAGCTGCAGTTAAACACAATACGATCCTTGCCGTTGTGGTGGACCTTGTGGTGGGGCACGTACCATGATTTGGTCGTCTGATCGGCCTCTTGAATGTCAATTCTCTTTATGTGTCCCGCTGTGATCAGCTTGTCAATCTCAGCGCGGTACACAGTGGCTTGAGCGGGGTCTCTGGCTAGGCGCCGCTCGGTGTTCAGTAGATATCGCTCCGTCGCTTCTTTTGAGGCGTGGAAGGTGGGCATACCCTCTCGCCTCAGGAGTGGAGTTGCGTATCTCATCACTCCATCGACCTCGACTCTCTTTGTCCCCTGCTCGAGGAGGGCTATGGCATAAATGTCTTCCTTGGAACGAATGTGTTTCTTTTCGTTCTTAAAGGGCATTGTCTCTAGTGTCCATAGCCTCTCGACGTGCTGTAAGAGGGTGGTGTCTTCTTCTGTCACTCTGGAGTGGAGGCAGCGAGTGGCTGCTGGTCGGTTGGGAGACCTGGAGAGGGGGCCTTGTAGTGTCCATCCTAGGCGGGTCTCGACCGCTGCTGGACAGCCTCTGGGCCCAATGTGGACCCGGTCCGTCGGGACGATGAGGTGTGCGTGGTCGGATCCTATGAGCAGGGTCAGGGCGGCGCCGTCGATGAGCGGTATAGGCAGTCGACGCAGGTGCACGCACTTCTCAGCTTGGAGATGGGGCAGGTGTACCGCGACAGGCCTATGTCTTGGCTGGTGAAAGCGTTAGTGATCCTATACCGCCTCTCTGGCTGCCCGCTTGCTGCGATAGTGAAGGAGACGTTCTCACCCTTTATTGTCTTCAGGTCTCTTCTTATAGTACGAATCGTCATCGTCTCTTCGCTCCCCCGCAGACCCAGCTGGGCTGCAGCGGATGCGAGGAGGAGAGTCTCTTCCGACCCGTCGTCAAGGACGGCGTAAGTGTCCATGACCTTGTCCTCGTAGCTTAATGTCACTCGGACCACCTTCAAGAGCACTCGGGAGCTCCCGCTGCTGGCGGGGTCAATATACATGACGCTTACTCTGGTGCTGCTTGGGGGTGCGGGTTTCTTCCTGTTGCTGTCATGCAAGACGTCCAAGTGGGCTCCGTCACACCGGCTGCACCTCTTCTTCAAGCGGCACTCGGCTGCCATATGGCTGCGCGCACAGCGGTAACAACGGCGGTTGGACTTTATCCATTGACTCACCTCGTCGGCGGTCATCTTCTTGAAAGTGTCACATTGTGACAGCCAATGTTCTTTCTCGCAGTACTGGCATACAATCTTCCACTTTCGTCGAGGGGGTGCTGTGGTTCTTGTTCCGCGGTACTGATTCGGCTTGGTGCATGACGGTCACCAGCCTGCGGTTATCGTTGGATCTCCGAGGCCCATCTCTGGGGCTTGGTCCACTCCGCACGAACGTATCCAGTCGTAGGCTGCTGACTTCTCTCGCGAGGAAGTCGGCCAGGTCTAGGAGGGATGGCTCGGGACCGTTGGGATCACGGTGGTCTCTTTGCCGCCTGAAGCGCTCTTGTCGGGCGGGAGGAAGCTTTTCTAATATCCTTTCTACATTAGAGTTAGCGCACAGTTCGTGTCTATCCTTTTCCTTTTGTGCCCCCAGCATCCCTACCAGGGATTGTACCTTGATAGAGAGGTCATCCAATGAGCGATTGTCTGTGGCTGGGGGGAGACGGTCAATATTCCTTATCTCTTGTATCACGTAGTCCCATATGCGTCCATAACGTTGGTCGAGGGCTACTAGAGCCACGGTGTATGGGGTACTTGAGTTGGAATATGCCAGCGCTATATTATGCGCTCTGGGCACCTTCAGGTGCTTGAGGAGGATAGCATATTTGTACGTCTCATCGGGGACGTTGGACATCATAGTCTCTAAGCACATCCGTAGTTCCGTGTACTGTGCTCTGTCCTCGTGTGTAAAATCCGGGAACGTCGGTGTGCCAAGGTACGATGCCATGGATGGCTGGCACATCGGTGAGCGTTGGGGGAGAGGCCTCCTGGGCGAGTCTCCCCGTACGTGTCGTCATGGGCTGGTACTTGGTGGGTACCAAAGCCCGGGTACCCAGGTGCTGTTCCTCGGGGCTGGCTGTGCGTCAAACTCACCCTTGAGTTGAGTCGGGGGTCTGTAACGCAGGGCCTCGGGGGTAAAGTCTGGGCCGTACTGGACCTCCTGGTCCTGTGGAGTACGATGCTGCTGGTGGGCTTGACTTTCCTCCTCTTCCTCTTCCTCTGCTAGGTCTTCTAGATCTTGCAGTCGTCTATTCAGTCTCTCGGCGGCATAGGCCGGTTCTTCCCGGTTGCTGGGTCTCGCATGGAACGGTCGGGGAGGGGGTTCGGAGACGTGGATAGGCTCTTTCTGTTGGCCGGGCTCCGGGTCGCTTGGTCGGGTAGGGGAAGGTGCCCTAGACCCTTGTCTTGACGATGCCCTGGAGCTCCGTGCGGAGGGAGGGGGTGTCGCCCTGGCAATCAATTGCTCCATTATCTGCGCTTGTAGTCGGTCGCGCTCTGCTTCGCGCTTGATGTGAGCGAGGTCGCGCTCTGCTTCGCGCTGGGCTTGGGCTGCGTCGCGCTGTGCATTGGCGGCGCCGCGCTGTGCATCGGCGGCAGCGCGCTGGGCGTCGGCGCGGTCTCTTTCAATATTCTCTTCCGTCTGGAGGCGTCTGGTCTCCAGGCGTATGCGGTCGTCTTCACTCCTTTGCTGCGCCTGGAAGCGCTCTCGCTGGGTCGCAGAGTGTTTGCGTTCACTAAGGGCTTGCGCTTGGAGTTGCGCGTGAAGGCGCTCTCTTTGGTCTGCAGATTGTTCGCGCTCACTCAGTTGTTGAGCCTGCAGGCGTTCTCTTTCCATGGTAGAGTGTTCGCGCTCACTTAGCTGTTGCGCCCGGAGGCGCTCTTGTTCCATGGAAGAATGTTCGCGCTCGCTAAGCGTCTGTGCTTGGAGTCGATCGCGTTCATTGGAGGCTGCCAGGGTGGCGATGAATGCCTGCGCCAGCATCTTGTCCGCCTCGCTGGGGGAAGACACTGATGGAGGTGATCGGCTTCTGACAGTGCTCGTTGGAGATCCGTTCTCCTGGCGCGCTCCGAGGAGGTCTATCTCCTGGGCGCGTTTCTCTTCTGGTAGTGGGTCGGGTTCCGTCCCTGGAGCGCTTTCTTTATCCTGGAGCTCTCCGGGGACCGTCCCGTTGACGTTGTCGGGGGGTATAGTCATGTCATGTCCCTCCTGGTCCCCCCTGTGAGCTTGGTCAGTTACGTTAGAACCCACTAGGGTCTCGACTGGCAAGGTCGCCTGGTCGTTAGGGTTTGACATGCTTTTACTATCCGCTTTTCCCGCATTTAACGTCTGTATAAAGCTAGGTATTAGACTGGCAGCGTAGTCCTCTAGGTAAGGAGGTGGCTGACGTCTGCGCTGCGGGCGTTCTAGCTTAGGAGAGCCGTTTGTGGAGTGTTCACCGCTGGCCATGGTTAATATCAATATTATATTTAGATATTACACTGATATTCATCCGGCTCGAGTTCTTCAAGTTCTTTAATAGTTGTCATACAGAAGGACAGAATACTTTCATACAAAATGCTTCTTACTGTTACGCTCCAGAGACTGTGCTAGACAAGATAGTATCAAATAACATAATATAGCATGTAATTTTAGAAGAAGAAAAATGAGGTCACAGTGTTCGGTATAGACATATGTACAATGTTCTGAGTTACCATATAATATACAATACTATGCAGTGTACTAATGTACAGTACTATCTAGTGCAAAGCAGAAATGGGATGAGGTACAATTTTAGGTACAATTTACAGTAAGGTGTACGAGTTGTAGTGCAATCCTTCATCAATAAATATAAAGTGTGGGGAGTGGGTGCTACAGTGTGTTTGTTTAAAGTGGGTGTGTGCTATAAAGTGTGTGGAGTGGGTGCTACAGTGTGTTTGTTTAAAGTGAGTGTGTGCGTGTGGATGTGTGTGCTATGTGCGTTTGGTGGTTGTTGTTGTGTAGTGTTCATTCATTGTTCGTTTAGCAGCCTGATGGCCTGGGGATAGAAGCTTCTTCTGAGTCTTTCTGTGCTCGCCTTGAGACTCCGGTATCGCTTGCCTGACCGCAGCAGTTCAAAGAGGCAGTTGTTCGGGTGACTGGAGTCTTTAATGATTCTCTTAGCCTTGCCCTTGCAACGCTTGTTGTAAATGTTCTGGAGGGTGGGGAGCCCCCCTCCAATTGTGCGTTCGGCTGAACGTGTCACTCTTTGTAGTCTGCTTCGGTCTTGTGCAGTGCTATTCCCAAACCAGGAGGTGATGTTGCCGGTCAAGATGCTCTCTATTGTACATGAGTAGAAGTTCTTAAGGATCTTCTGACTGACTTGGAACTTCCTTAGGCGCCTGAGGAAGTAGAGGCGTTGTCGTGCCTTCTTCACAACACTGTCAATGTGTGTGGTCCATGTCAAGTCCTCGGATATGTAGGCTCCGAGGTACTTAAAGCTGTTGACTCTCTCAACCGGTGCCCCGTCGATGCTGAGGGGGCTGTAGTCCTTGACCCCCGACCTCCTGAAGTCCACAATCATCTCCTTTGTTTTGCTGACGTTCAGGGAGAGGCTGTTTTCCTGGCACCATCCCGCCAGGACCTTGACCTCTTCCAGGTAGGCCCTCTCGTCGTTGGCAGAGATCAGGCCCACCACCACTGTGTCGTCAGCAAATTTGATGATCGAAGGACCAATTGTAACTGAGGGGTACAATTCCCTGACTGTATTGAGAGTATGGTATCATTAAACCACTACTTAGTTATGTACTTTAATTACTGGCCATACAGTACACAGTATATATGGTGAACACCCACACAATAACACGGCTTAACAAAGAAAGTCATATTTAGAAGTATTTATTAGCAGAGCAGCAATAGTAGGTTACAATATTGAGAATTATGAGTTGCGCTTATATGGCGAAGAACACTTAAGTAGGTCAAGAGCGTAAGTCCATGAGCATATTAAGATGGGTATAATTAATACCACCTGTAGCATAAGAATTATATAAGGCACACTCGTAGTCAGCTGGAGATACTAAGGGGGTTCCCTCCGGTTGTAAGCCAGCAGGGGAGAGGAATTGTCGGGAGCAAAAGTCTGGATCAACGAGGAATAGAGAGACTCCAGATACAGGAGACGGTGCAATAATCCCTTGGTCCTTAGACAAAGCAACAGCTATACTCCGGTATGCATTGCAGCATGGATGAAAGCTAGCCAGCCTCTGTGGGTCCTAGAGGCGGGCTCGACGGTGCTCCTCACAGGGTAGATCCCACACAGCAGTGGGGTAGACGGTTCTCTGCTCCAGCAGCCACAGTACCAAAGCAATATAATCCAGCCGGAAAAGGCTCTGCATTCGTCGGTGTAGGTTCTCCGGTGTACATATCCACACGGTTCTCGTCTAGGACTCCTCGGATGTCGGCACGAGGGTAGGCTGCCCAGCCTGGATAAGTGCACTAGCTCGGTACGACGAACCGGTGGTAATGCTGGTCACTGTAGAACGGTAGCCGCACGATACACTATAAATAATAGACTATTACTTTATAATAGAATAGGTCGAACTCGACAATACAGCGTTAAACTCTGACACTTTAGCTATCAATTCGCACGCGGTTCTCAAGGCTCTATTTAGGGGCAAAAGGGGCCCACTTCACAGCACGTTGTATCGTGGTGAAGGCTTCAACTTGTTGGGTTATTTCACGAATTTCCCCAAGGGGATTAATAAAGGAATATCTTAACTTTGACTTTTAGGCTAAGTGCTGCTGTATCCACCTGCGCCGTATTTATACGTAAGGTGAATAATCTAGTGCCAACCTCAGTTCTGTCTCGTATTACTGCGCAAACCTGGGCATGTTGAGACATGTCTTAGCGGTGGCTTTGAACTCGACATTGGGGGTATGGCTGTTGGCGCCTAGGGGGTCGCTGTCCAATAGGAGAACGAATATTATGGTCTGGCCTGTACCTAGGTAAAGGGATATTCCGTGTATATGTACAAAGAATATACAAGGGATATCAGACGATATACAAATATTATACAATATATCTCAAGTAATAAATATATATATTCGGTTTAATCTGACCCTTTGTAACAGTATCAGTGGCACATTTTCATATCGGTGCATCCCTACTGAATACTGTCTATCTGTATGTCATGTATGTCATTATGTTATGATGAATTGAAAATGGGGGACCCTGATGTAAACAAGACGAAAGTCTTTCTCTGGTCTGCATCCCCTTAACAATTGTGTGTAATTGAGCTGTACTGTACTGTACCCATTCTGCAATCTGTTAATAAAGTTTTCAATCAATCAATCACTCAATCAATCAGCACCTCTGTCCCTGCCTGTGGGGAGGTCCACATCTTTATTTTCATACTCAACAATCAACAACCGGGGACATTGGATCCTTGTGTTAATTACAGCACCATGATGTAGATGAAATAGCAAGCAATACCTTGTCTTATAGGGACTGCTACCTTGTCATTTAATTGAGCTGTGATTAACACAACAAAAGGATTCAGTGTCCCCGATGACATTACTGGTTGCCATATTCAAACTAATTTAATCTCAATAGCTGTCAAACTAAATGAATATTTGCAAAACTGTTTTTGGATGTGTGCAAGATTATTTGTAAAATAAATTGCCACTGTTTTTTGGTGAAGTGCCCCTTTAACCTAATCAGATGGCAGCGTTCCAGCAAATTTTGCAGTAAAAACCATATCTGCATCATGTCATTGTGTCTTTACCAGCACAGCACCAGGGCCCTCATTCATCAACGTGTTCTACGCACAGATCTGTGCTTACCCTGTGCGTACGATCATTTCTAAGCAAAGAGTGGGATTCATCAATTTCGATTTGAACTTGACTCCGTGCTTACATCTACGCACAGGTCAGACCAGGCGTACCTGGCGCCCAGTGGTAGAATATATTATTACAACAAGGAAATGAGCTTCTGTGCATAATAACACTGGCATGTTCTGTACGAACCGTAGTTCATTATAGTTCATTGTAAAATAGCAACAGTAGTGTAATTATGGTCAAAATCCTATAAATAGCATTTGGAATAATAGATCTTTCTCTCAGAAATGAATGCAGCATGGTTTATATAGCGTTATCGGAATATACGGGGTGTAGGCTACTGACTGACTGCGCTCCGCGTAGCTTGATTGATTGATTGATTGAAAAGTTTATTAACAGATTGCAGAATGGGTACAGTACAGTACAGCTCAGTACATACAATTGTTAATTGGGGATGCAGACCAACTTTCATCTTGTTTACATCAGGGTCCCCCATTTTCAATTCATCATAAATCATAAAGCTCAACTCGTTATTATTCTGCACAGACCGCAGAAACACGGGAACGTTTTGATTATATTTAAAAGGCTTTACGTTAAACGAAACAAGTGGAATTTCGAAGCTGTAAGCAGAATACAAGTCATATGAATATAGTGTTCTTCCCCCTTTTTACTGTATAAGAAAGAATAGAAAACGCATTGCAATGACACTATAGTGGACAGACTATGTATATGATGGGATTCAAGTTCGCGTTTTTGTTGATCATGACATAGGCATGCTGTCAGAGTATGATATCTTCAAACATTCTAGAACATTTGTCGTCACAGATCATGTCCTAATAGAACATAGGCTATGGCATGGATCGTGATATTGTGTGGACTGTAATTATTACTGTACCGGTACCACCCATTGTGACAACAGCCTTGTGAGTCCCGCACACAAACATGATGGAATTCAAGTTCATGTATTGAAAGGCAGGCTACATCATACATGCAGTGAGATTCATTGTTCTTGTATATGCTCTCTATTATTGTTTATATAGGCTACCCAATACTGACATCAAAATAGATTGTAGCATGCCTCTAGAAATCATATGCAGCAGGTAGAAAATTGACGGGAGATCCATCGCGATTTGGAATAAAATTGAGGAGAACTTTAATCCCTGGGTATTATCAAACAACACGGGAAAAGGCAGTCATATTCCAGCGCGGTCTTTATTAGCGACAAAATAGATGCCTCTAAAAATCATATAGCCAATCGAACACAACTAATAAAGGCATTCATATTACAGCACGGTTATAATGACACACAACCAACGCCAAACAGTGGTCAACGAACGGTCTTTATTAGTATTTTGAGCTGTCCAGGCAGAATTGCAGCAATGGTCTTAGGGAGCCGTTGATATCTGACATCACCGTTTACGAGTCCGCCTTTTATTTATCCCATAATACGCGATAGTGTCTTCTTGGTTCGACAGCAGTGAACAATCTTCGTGGAGTTTCTCAGAGTCCCGCTCGGGTCAGTCCATTATTTCACATCCCATGGGGGGTGTTTCCTCATTTTCATGACCATATATGGATAATCATGCACGAGCATTGACGGTAGAACAAAGTGGTATTCATCAACACGGAGGACCATAGAGCCTGCGTACGCACCGTGTGATGAATCCCGACTTCCCTGTGCGTACACTAGTTCTACATTCCGTGCTTACGTGTGGAAATAGAAATGTTCTACGCACACTATTGATGAATGAGGGCCCAGGTGTACTGGGACAACATCGGAGAGGTGCCTGCTAATGAAGGCAAGCTAGAGTCTAATGATTGTATTGTGAATAGCGCCATCTTGTGTCCAATCTGCCACCAGTTTATACTGTAAATCAGTGAGAGTTGCCAAGTGTTACAATGGCCCGTCCAAAGATCTCTCATCATTGTATTGACTATAGGGCTTAAACCACTAGACCTTGTATTCAAGATTTAATGGTTATCGTGTGCTGTATCACAATTGATACAACCATCGCATCATTCGCCAAGCATATATAGATTACAAAACATACATTCAAAAATATAATATCGTCATATTGCCCAGCCCTAACCCTGATGTAAACAAGACGAAAGTATTTCTCTGGTCTGCATCCCCTTAACAATTGTGTGTATTGAGCCGTACTGTATTGTACCCATTCTGCAATCTGTTAATAAAATGTTCAATCAATCAATCAATATTTTACAGATTGCAGAATGGGTACAATACAGTACGGCTCAATACACACAATTGTTAAGGGGATGCAGACCAGAGAAAGACTTTCGTCTTGTTTACATCATCAGGGTCCCCCATTTTCAATTCATAGTGACATTTATGACATTACACAACATTGACATCATGACATTTATGGCATAGTAGGGACATACTACAGGTATATAGTAATGTTACATTTGTGACATATATGATATGCAAATATACAGTAATGTTACCCATAGATCCTGATAGAGATTATACATTATGATGGGGAGGGGACTGTACATTAGGAGGAGGGGGTGGTAGAAAAAAGATACATACGGTGGGGAGAGAATATACGGTGGGGAGGAGACTGTCTACACCAGGGGTCTCAAACTCAATTTACCTGGGGGCCGCTGGAGGTAGAGTCTGGGTGAGGCCGAAATATTCCACAAAAAAAGGGTTTCAAGTATAAAAAAAAAAAGTACAACTGATCCAATCTTCTCAATCTTTAGCAATAACATTTCAGAACATGAACAGTTCTTCAGAACATGAATGGTTCTTCAGAACATAGGCTTCTCAGTGGTGTCAGTGGACTCATCCACAGCTATGGAAATGCACTGTGCATTTTTTTTATTCTATCACAAAGCTGTTTAATAAAATCACCAGCCAGTATTTCAGTTATTCTGGTTGCTGTGCGATCTGAGGGGGATTTGCTTTTGTTTGCCTTCAAACATGGTCTCCATCACTTCAGTCATACATTATTTTATTATGTATGCATCAGAGAGAGAGAATGGCTTCTTGCCACTGAGTGAGGACTTGGTATTCTAGCCTCCGATCCCATGACGTCATTTATCTCCTGCGGAGAGTGAGGATTATAAAATGAACGTGTTTTAAAGTGTGATGCTGTTTGTCATTTTAACAGCACATACACTTTCTTAAATTCCATTGTCCCCGACAGAGCGTGTGACGGGGAGCTCGGACGGGATGTGTTTTGCTTGCTGGTGTTATTATAGCATTAGCTGAAAAGCTAGCTAGTTGGAACAACATCCGCTTTAACGTTACATCAAATCAGATGATGGCCTGTCTCCAGGACCTGACACTGTCCGTCTATCAACAATAATGCACCCACGGTGAATCGTATTTAAGTCAAGTAGCTACTGACTAGCGTTAGCTGACTAACGTTATTAAATGTCAATGTGAAAACCTTGCGGGGAAGACGAGCTAGGTCAGCTAGCTTAGCTTGACAACGGTACCGTGGCTAAAGTTGGTGCTATTCATAATCCAGCAATAATGGCTGCAGACCTGCAAGCAAAGTACAGCAAGTTCCAAGTGCCAAAGGATAAGAGTCTGAGGCGGAGTCTCAAAAGAGAATGTTGAATATTTATTTTGCATCGAAAATCACAACATTCGAACGTTACTACTAGTAACTAGCCAGAGCCTCTGCGACTGATACTAGCTTACAGACTGGGTAGCGAATGCAACACCGTCTAATGTCCGTGCGGATCATTGGAGTAGGGTATATCTGCAGTGCCGCAGCCCCATAAAACGTCCAACTCTCGCGCAACGACTCGGCAAACAGTTGCGCGCAGGCCGCATTAACACTGAACGTTGATGTCAAGTAGGGGGCCGCAAAATATCATCCCGCGGGCCGCAAATGGCCCGCGGGCCGCAAGTTTGAGACCCCTGGTCTACACAGATACACCTGTGTGATGTTGCTATGGAGTTAAGCTAATAAAGGTGACTCACAACCACCACAGGGGACTCACGTATTTGTACTGTGAAGTAACTGTTAACACGACAATGACAAATGTGTTGTTTCTGTTTTTCTTTTTGAACAAGTTAACTCACCACTACAGCCCGCAGTAGCCTAGCCAGTCTCTTGAAACACAGCTATCTTCAAACTTCCACTCGAAACATTCTTTTGTTGGGTGGTGAACATAGGAGCCGGGGAACATAGACATGCTCCCGTGCCGCTCATCCTTTTCGTCTGAGAAAACCGCAGTGGTTTTTCTTTTTAGTGGCCGGCTTACTCCTTCCATTTAACCGACGCTATTAAGCTAACGCTAGCTAATCGGTATAGCAGCGAGTGCAAGCAGCGTGGTGGCTGTGACGTCTGTAAACAAGGAGAGTTGATGCGCAAGGCTGCGAAAAAGACGACTGTCGTAAAACCAAAACACACCGCAGTTTTTAATTATTTTACATTACTATTTTGTTACCCTGCCATGTGGCGGACAGACCTCTCAGACCTCGCAAATGTCACTCGACCAATAGCCTCGAGCTGCAACCGCGGAGCGAGCAGCGTCCTGTCTCTCGAGTCGCTGAGTGACGATGACTGCTCGGCCCCGGTAGAAAAAGAAATCCCGTTTTCATGATATGTTGGGCCTCTGATTGGCAATTTTTTTTTCAATCTGTATGCATCTACAAATCATATTATACCAGGTAGCCAATTCCGTCAGACTGCGAATCAAATTGACGGATCTCCGTCTGGAGACGGGACGCTTTAATGCCTGAGAGTCTCATAAGACCATGGAGAGGTTAGTCCTGGAGCAACTCCGCCCGGTGATCATACCCCACCTAGACCCACTCCAGTTCGCCTACCAGCCCCAACTGGGGGTAGAGGATGCTGTCATCTACCTGCTGAACCGAGCCTACACTCACCTAGACAAGCCGGCGAGCACTGTGAGAGTCATGTTCTTTGACTTCTCCAGTGCTTTTGATACCATAAGGTTTGGGCTGCTGGGTGAGAAGTTGGAGGCGATGCAGGTAGAGGCCCCCCTGGTGTCCTGGGTTGTTGACTATCTGACGGGCAGACCACAGTACGTGCGCCTACGGAGCTGTGTGTCAGACAGACTGGTCAGGAACACCGGGGCCCCGCAGGGGACAGTCCTCTCTCCCTTCCTCTTTACCGTCTACACCAACGACTTCCACTATCGGTCAGAGTCCTGCCATCTTCAGAAGTTTTCTGATGACTCTGCGATAGTGGGATGTATAAAGGACGGTGACGAGAGGGAATACCCGGAACTGGTAGTGGACTTCATGTTGCGATAAAAACCACCTGCAGCTAAATGTGGCGAAGACCAAGGAACTGGTTGTGGAGCTGGGGAGGAGGAGGAGTGCACCTGTGACCCCCGTTTCCATCAGGGGAGTTGATGTGGACATGGTTGAGGTGTACAAATACCTCGGTGTGCACATCGACAACAAACTGAACGGGTCAAAACAAGCAGAGGCACTGTACAAGAAGGGCCAGAGCCGACTCTACTTCCTCAGAAGGCTGAGATCCTTCAATGTCTGTACAAGGATGTTGAGGATGTTCTATGAGTCTGTGGTGGCGGGCGCCTTCTTGTACGCTGTGACCTGCTGGGGCAGCGGACTGAGAGCAGGGGACACAAACAGGCTGGATAAGCTGGTCAGGAAGGCCAGTAGCGTGGTTGGGGTGGAGCTGGACTCCCTAGCGTGGGTGGCGGAGAGGAGGAGCCTTGCTAAGCTCCAGGCCATCAGGGAAAACCCCTCCCACCCACTATACACAGACTTGGCTGACAGGAGGAGCATGTTCAGTGCTAGGCTCACACTACCCAAATGCAGCACTGAACGGCACAGGAAGTCCTTCATTCCAACAGCCATCAGACTATACAATGCATCACTGTGCCTCACTGCATCACTGAGCACAGAGTGGCAGTTACCATCTTCCTGGACTTAGTTTGAAACAGCACTGTGCAATATTACACCTACTGTAGACCTCAGTATATTTTGACTGTATTTATTTACTGTATATTTTATTCCATTTTTATTCTATTTTACTCTACTCTTATCCTAGGCAACTTAATTTGATTTGTTTTATTATTCTAATTCGTGACCTGTTCTGTCTAAATGTTTAAATGTTGAGCGATTTACAGTGTCAAATTTCCCACGGGATAATAAAAGTATTTCTATTCTATTCTATTCTATTCTAAACACAGACACAACACTACTAAACACACACAACACTACTAAACATAGACACAACACTACTAAACAGAGACACAACACTACTAAACACAGACACAACACAACACTACTAAACACAGACACAACACTACTAAACACAGACACAACACTACTAAACAGACACAACACTACTAAACACAGGCAAAACACACAGTACACAGGAAACCTAACTGGAAAAAGACGAAAGGGGCAATTGAGTAAAATTATACTGTAGATGTGCACAGTCCTACACAGACTGTTGTCACAGCCTGCTAAACACCTGTCTCTACACCTAACAGTCACAGCCAGTCACTACGCATGTACATCACAGCCTGCTAAACACACCTGTCTCTACACCTGTACATCACAGCCTGCTAAACACACCTGTCTCTACACCTGTACATCACAGCCTGCTAAACACCTCTGTCTCTACACCTGTACGTCACAGCCTGCTAAACACCTGTCTCTACGCCTGTACGTCACAGCCTGCTAAACACCTCTGTCTCTACACCTGTACGTCACAACCTGCTAAACACCTGTCTCTACGCCTGTACGTCACAGCCTGCTAAACACCTCTGTCTCTACGCCTGTACGTCACAGCCTGCTAAACACCTGTCTCTACGCCTGTACGTCACAGCCTGCTAAACACCTGTCTCTACGCCTGTACGTCACAGCCTGCTAAACACACCTGTCTCTACGCCTGTACGTCAGCTGTCTCTACGCCTGTACGTCACAGCCTGCTAAACACCTCTGTCTCTACACCTGTACATCACAGTCTGCTAAACACCTGTCTCTACACCTGTACGTCACAGCCTGCTAAACACCTGTCTCTACGCCTGTACATCACAGCCTGTCTCTACGCCTGTAAATCACAGCCTGTCTCTACACCTGTACATCACAGCCTGTCTCTACGCCTGTACGTCACAGCCTGTCTCTACGCCTGTACGTCACAGCCTGTCTCTACACCTGTACGTCACACCTGTCTCTACACCTGTACGTCACACCTGTCTCTACACCTGTACGTCACACCTGTCTCTACACCTGTACGTCACAGCCTGTCTCTACACCTGTACGTCACACCTGTCTCTACGCCTGTACGTCACAGCCTGTCTCCACGCCTGTACGTCACAGCCTGTCTCCACGCCTGTACGTCACAGCCTGTCTCTACACCTGTACGTCACACCTGTACGTCACAGCCTGTCTCTACGCCTGTACGTCACACCTGTCTCTACACCTGTACGTCACAGCCTGTCTCTACACCTGTACGTCACAGCCTGTCTCTACACCTGTACGTCACAGCCTGTCTCTACACCTGTACGTCACAGCCTGTCTCTACACCTGTACGTCACAGCCTGTCTCTACACCTGTACGTCACACCTGTCTCTACACCTGTACGTCACACCTGTCTCTACACCTGTACGTCACACCTGTCTCTACACCTGTACGTCACAGCCTGTCTCTACACCTGTACGTCACACCTGTCTCCACGCCTGTACGTCACAGCCTGTCTCTACACCTGTACGTCACACCTGTCTCCACGCCTGTACGTCACAGCCTGTCTCTACACCTGTACGTCACAGCCTGTCTCCACGCCTGTACGTCACAGCCTGTCTCGACACCTGTACGTCACACCTGTCTCTACGCCTGTACGTCACAGCCTGTCTCCACGCCTGTACGTCACAGCCTGTCTCCACGCCTGTACGTCACAGCCTGTCTCCACGCCTGTACGTCACAGCCTGTCTCCACGCCTGTACGTCACAGCCTGTCTCTACACCTGTACGTCACACCTGTACGTCACAGCCTGTCTCTACACCTGTACGTCACACCTGTCTCTACGCCTGTACGTCACAGCCTGTCTCCACGCCTGTACGTCACAGCCTGTCTCTACACCTGTACGTCACAGCCTGTCTCTACACCTGTACGTCACACCTGTACGTCACAGCCTGTCTCTACGCCTGTACGTCACAGCCTGTCTCTACACCTGTACGTCACAGCCTGTCTCTACACCTGTACGTCACAGCCTGTCTCTACACCTGTACGTCACAGCCTGTCTCTACACCTGTACGTCACAGCCTGTCTCTACACCTGTACGTCACAGCCTGTCTCTACACCTGTACGTCACAGCCTGTCTCTACACCTGTACGTCACAGCCTGTCTCTACACCTGTACGTCACAGCCTGTCTCTACACCTGTACGTCACAGCCTGTCTCTACACCTGTACATCACAGCCTGTCTCTACACCTGTACGTCACAGCCTGTCTCTACACCTGTACGTCACACCTGTCTCTACGCCTGTACGTCACAGCCTGTCTCTACACCTGTACGTCACAGCCTGTCTCTACACCTGTACGTCACAGCCTGTCTCTACACCTGTACGTCACAGCCTGTCTCTACACCTGTACGTCACAGCCTGTCTCTACACCTGTACGTCACAGCCTGTCTCTACACCTGTACGTCACAGCCTGTCTCCACACCTGTACGTCACACCTGTCTCTACGCCTGTACGTCACAGCCTGTCTCTACACCTGTACGTCACAGCCTGTCTCTACACCTGTACGTCACAGCCTGTCTCTACACCTGTACGTCACAGCCTGTCTCTACACCTGTCTCCACACCTGTACGTCACACCTGTCTCTACACCTGTCTCTCCTCACCGTCATGTACTCCAGGTTTGCGTTGTGTTTGGACACGTGGTTCAGCATGTCGGCCATAGGAACCATCATGGGTGGGTTGGGAGTCTTCTCCTCTTCCTCTTCCTCCTCATCGTCAGTGGGCTCCTGGAAACTACGGAGAGAAGGAAACGTTGAACCAGGTCTGGTCTGATGGATGATATGGTGTTTACTATAGAGATGAGCTCATCGTTGCTTGACCTTAAATGGAGCCACAGTGTGGTAGTGCAGTGCTCAGAACCTGGTCCAGCCTAGAACATGCGTGTGTCTTCCTCTTCCTCACCTGTAGGCCATGACGAAGGCCACCAGCCGCGTGTACAGCTCCAGGCTGTGTGTGTCGGGGTTCCACGTGTCGGGGTGTTTCTTCATGAAGGGCAGCACCACCTCGCTGTACTCTTGCTGGATGTTAGCCAGGTCTGTGTCCACGGCCTCCGGCACGCCTGTCCCCTTCAGGAGACTGTCTCTCTCCGCCTTGGACCTGGACCACCAACACACGGATAGAGAAGAGGATAGCTGGAGGATCCTCTTTGGCCTCGAGGTACAAAAAGTAAAACGTTCCTACATCCTGAACGATAGATAATTGATGTTGAATGGGCCATAGTAATGTCAATTTAGCAATACAATTAAAAAAGTTATAGCCCTGCAAAGAAGGTGAACATCTCCATAGGCAAATAGCGCTGGCAGAGAATGGTTTAGGATGATCAAAGTGGTGGCAGAGAATGGGTTAATAAGGGGATGCAGACCAGATAAAGACGTTCGTCTTGTTTACATCAGGGTCCCCCATTTTCAATTCATAATGTTACCTTGAGTCTTTTAGCTTCTGTTGCCATTGTGTTCCAGAGACTTGGTGTATTGTTGTGATTGTTAGCAGGTAACTCCAGATGTTAGATGTTAGATGAACTACATGAAGCAGGTAACTCCAGATGTTAGATGAACTACATGAAGCAGGTAACTCCAGATGTTAGATGAACTACATGAAGCAGGTAACTCCAGATGTTAGATGAACTACATGAAGCCATGTGCGAGAGAGACGCACACAGGCGCGTGATTACGAAACCAAGCCGCATTTCTCGGAGACGCTCTCTGATTGGCCGACACCTGTTTCTACACTGGTTAAGCTTAGGCACTCTTCGAAGTTGGTTAAGGTTAGAGTTTGTCTTAGAGCGTGGCGATAGAACGCCAGGTAGTTTGCAGGCTGTTTGACGTGGAAATGGGCAAAGACACAGCTCGTCACGGATTGGGCAAACGCGTCAGTCGCCAATCAGAGAGCGTCAGTCAGTGCCAATCAGAGAGCGTCTCCGAGAATGCGGCTTGGTTTCGTAAGCACGCCACACAGGCAACAACGCACACGACTTCCGGTCGTGAGGTTTTCAAGATAAAAGCACGATTCAGTAAATATCAGCAACCAGAAGTTATTAAAAAACTTTATTTTGCACATAAACAAACTAAGCACGTAAATGAACCTACACAATACAAATTACGTTTTGTATGATAATAGCAGTTATAATTCAGTTTATTTGATCTTTTGACAACATATTATCCGAGTAGATGTGTAAAAGGGAGTATGTTCAGAAAGTGTCCAGTAGAGGGCAGCAGACAATCAGAAAGGTTTAGTGTCATCAGTATGAACAAGTCCTGTTTTTGGAGGATAGATCATCCTTATTCAATCATCTTAAAACATACTCAGCCCAAACTGAGAGCCAGTATAATGTCTGTAAAATAGAAGTATAAAATACCACACATATACCACACAGACATCCAGATAGTCTCACAACCACACACACACACACACCCACCACGTGTTGGACAACAGAGAACACACATCAAACCTAATTATCTAAACATTTTCATTTATATTTATGTGTTCCTTGGAAATAAAAAGGGTTTATGTCATGCATCAGGCTGTCATCAGGCTGTCATCAGGCTGTCATCAGGCTCTGTCATCAACTAAATTGATTGATTGATTGAAAACTTTATTAACAGATTGCAGAATATGGGTACAATACAGTACGGCTCAATACACACAATTGAAGGGGATGCAGACCAGAGAAAGACTTTCGTCTTGTTTACATCAGGGTCCCCCATTTTCAATTGATCGTAACATTTATGACATACATGACATACAGATAAACAGTACTGTTACATCCAGACATTTATAAAGGATAAAGGATGTTAGTTAGGAAACAGCCTGGCTCTTGCTTAGGTCTTTGTCTGTATTCTAGTATATTATAGTTTACTATAGTTTATTATAGTGTATGGTAGTGTATTATAGTGTATGGTAGTGTATTCTAGTTTATTCTAGTGTATTATAGTGTATTCTAGTTTATTATAGTTTAGTATGGCAGTGTATTATAGTGTATTATAGTTTAATATGGTGTATTCTAGTGTATTATAGTGTATTCTAGTTGATCATAGTGTATTATAGTTTATTATAGTGTATTATAGTTTATTCTAGTGTATGGCAGTGTATTATAGTGTATTATAGTTTAATATATTGTATTCTAGTGTATTCTAGTGTATTCTAGTTGATTCTAGTTATAGTTTATTCTAGTGTATTATAGTTTATTCTAGTGTATTATAGTATAGTTTATTATAGTGTATTATAGTATAGTTTATTATAGTGTATTATAGTTTATTCTAGTGTATTCTAGTTGATTATAGTTTATTATAGTGTGTTATAGTTTATTATAGTGTATTATAGTTTATTATAGTGTATTCTAGTTGATTATAGTGTATTATAGTGTATTCTAGTTTATTCTAGTGTATGGCAATGTATTATAGTGTATTATAGTTTATTATAGTGTATTATAGTGTATTCTAGTTTATTCTAGTGTATGGCAGTGTATTATAGTGTATTATAGTTTATTATAGTGTATTCTAGTTGATTATAGTGTATTATAGTTTATTCTAGTGTATGGCAATGTATTATAGTGTATTCTAGTTTATTATAGTGTATTCTAGTTGATTATAGTGTATTATAGTTTATTCTAGTGTATTATAGTTTAATATAGTGTATTCTAGTGTATTATAGTTTATTCTAGTGTATTCTAGTTGATTATAGTGTATTATAGTTTATTTTAGTGCATTATAGTCTATTATAGTATAGTTTATTATAGTGCATTATAGTGTATTCTAGTGTATTATAGTATAGTTTATTATAGTGCATTATAGTGTATTATAGTATAGTGTATTATAGTGTATTATAGTTTATTATAGTGCATTATAGTGTATTATAGTATAGTTTATTCTAGTGTATTATAGTTTAATATAGTGTATTCTAGTGTATTATAGTTTATTATAGTGTATTCTAGTATAGTTTACTATAGTTTATTATAGTGTATTCTAGTTGATTATAGTGTATTATAGTTGATTCTAGTGTATTATAGTTTATTATAGTGCATTATAGTGTATTATAGTATAGTTTATTATAGTGTATTATTATTATCTCTTGTGAGCGAGATCATCTCATTGGCACTGTCCATGGTTTCCATGTGGAGCATCTCCCCCCTCCGTCCAGGGTCTCCATGGCTGCTCCCACCTCGGCTGACACGGTGCTGCAGCAGGTTCCAAAGTGCGTCTCGAGAAGCTCAGCGATGATGACCTCGATAGCCGCTATAGGCTAAAGCAACTCAGAGAGGCCTCCTGCGTAGTTGTCATTTGAAGGCGTATCTTGTCGGCTATTGTAGACGACACACCGTGCCTGTGGCTGAGACCCTGATCCACTCATTCATCACCTCCCGGTTGGACTACTGCAACAGAGTCCTGTTCGGGGTACCCAGCAAAGCCCTGGACAGGCTCCAGTATGTTCAGAACTCAGCTGCCAGGGTTCTCACTCACACCAAGCCCTGGCAGCACATCACCCCCACCCTCATCCACCTCCACTGGCTCCCAGTCAAGTTCTGCATCTCCTTCAAACTCCTGCTCCTCACCTACAAATCCCTCCATGCCCTCGCCCCCCGAGACCTGTCTGATCTCCTCCACCAGCACACTCCATCCCGGAACCTACGATCCTCTGATCTAGGTCTCCTCTCCATCCCTTGCACCAGGTTACAGACTTTCTGGGACAGAGCCTTCAGCGTGGCGCAGTGGCGTCCTTTCACTAAAAGGCAAGCTATGGCGAGGAGGGGGGGGGGGGGGGGGGGGGGGGGGTGAAGGGCGGGTTTCCCCCCTTTGGTGGATTTTTTTTGTCAAATCAGTTGTGCAATAGTCACTTTTGGTGAGTTGTTTCTATACAATTCAGTTATATGACATTTAGGTATGACACAGGACTACACAAGCATTTTTAGTATAGAAATGTGTCAACAGACTAAAGCAGGGAACCACAATATCTTGCATATGAATTATGCAGAATGTAATATCATAACTGTCTATTACTTTTCTTGCAATTGAGCCAATTTTCCTTAGGTACGGTTTTGAGGTGTGTGTTCAACAGAATGTAGTATCAAAAACACATTCACAAAAAGTATGGGTTACTGAATGCTGAACTGCACTATTATAATCACTAAGCCAGACCTTACCTGTGTCCCTGTATCACTTGTCTCTGCTGCCCTTTGATAAAAAAAACTCCCTATGTCCATTTTCCTTTTTTTTGGGCATATTTCAGTTAGTCACAGTAAAAGTCACCTAGTAAAAGTGAGATAATTGACTATATCAAAACATGCTAGGGCTGTACCGAATAGTTCGAAGCTTCGTTCATAATGTTGACATTCGAATTCTAAATCAACATAAAAAATTGTAAAAAAAAAAAAAAAAAAATCTTTTTTTTTTACATTTTTATTTGCCAAGGTATGGCGAGTGCCATACCTTGCCATACCAAATGGACGCCCCTGGCGTGGCATCCCCTACCCTCTGGAACTCCCTCCCCCCGAAATCCGCAACGCCCCAACCCTGGACACCTTCAAAACTGCTCTAAAAACACACCTCTTCACCAAGGCTTTTCCCCATTAGTTAGTTTAGATTAGGTCCATTATCCATTATCCCTTACCTTCCCTCATCCCCTTCCCCCCCCCCTATTTCCCTAGCCCTATTTTTTGTCCTGATTGTGAAGCGACCTTGGGTTCTATGAAAGGCGCTATATAAATTTGATCTATTATTATTATTATTATTATTATTATTATTATTATTATTATTATTATTATTATGTATTATTATTATTATTATTATTATTATTATTATTATTATTATTATTATTATTATTATTATTATTATTATTATTATTATTATTATTATTATTATTATTATTAGTTGTTTTTTTGCCGCCATGTCTTATCATAAAAGGTACTATAATGTGGAAATCATTAGTTAAAAGAAAAAAGAAGACCAGTGAGGGCATTCAAAATTCTAATTTGTAAAAGCTAGGGGAGCAGGTGTGAATGTGCGTCTTCACTCTATGACACCGGAAGCTCCTCTTTTTGTCACAATTATTTTAGTAAGGTTACCGTTCAGGTTGTCGTGGAGCCAGATTCCCAGAAATTAGTTTAGTAACTACTGAACTTCAGAAAAGATACAATGAACTGCTGTTATTAATTATTAAGCACTTTTTTTTTTTACCTTTATTTACCCATGGCAGGGTAGGTCCTGGTTCGCTGAGCAGATGCTCTTTTTCAGGAACGCCCTGCTTCATATTCACACAGTTCCATTCACACCTGGGAGCTGCCCAGTACATATATATATACCTATATGAATTGAAAATGGGGGACCCTGATGGAAACAAGACAAACGTCTTTCTCAGGTCTGCATCCCCTTAACAATTGTATGTATTGAGCCGTACTGTATTGTACCCATTCTGCAATCTGTTAAATAAAGTTTTCATTCATACAACCACAGTCTGACACCGTTGGCCACTGAGCAACTCCACTGGAGCAGTTGGGTGGTTAAGTGCCTTGCTCAAGGGCACTTCAGCGGTTGGTGTTAGGGGGATGGGAGAGAGTTATGAATTCACTTCCCCAGCCCAGATTTTTCCTGCCAGTCCCGGGGATCGAACCGGCGACCTTCCGGTCACAAACCCTCTTCTCTAACCTTTAGGCCACCGCTGCCCCTACTGAACTGCAGAAAAGGCACAATGAACTGCCGTTATTAAGCTACTTTGATCAGTGTTGGGACAACCCCTCATTCTATAAAAACAATGCAAAACACAGAAAAAGGCATTTTATTTTGACAATAGGCCCTTTAAACAGGATTTAGACAGTTCTCTGTATCTCAGCTGACATCTTGCATCCCACCACCACCCCATTCTCCAGCTTAACTTTCACAATACTAATTATTACAACAACAACAACAACAACAACAACAACAACAACAACAACAACAACAACAACAACAACAACAACATCAACAACAACAAAGGGGTGGGGGTGGGTCTCTGGCCAAAGGGTGATGCCACCCTTCAGGTACATCCTTATCACACACAGGGTTGATGCCACCCTGCTGCCTACAAGCCAAACCTTTAACTAATCCTACTTCATAACCATCATCAGCATCCAATCACAATCAGTCATCTGATAGTGGATTTACATTACTTGACAAAATAATGCACATGTAACTCAAAGGTCATGTAAATCATTTTTATTGTCTTTGAATTTTTGCAATCAAAAAAGGTGTGTGTGTGTTCTCTCACCCATGTCAAAAAAACATTATACTGAAATGTACTTTCTGAAAGTATACTAAAGTTGTATTGAATTGAAACCACTTAAGCCCTAGCCATATTTTCTGAAAATCTGCCTAAAGATACATACCTACGTAAATGGAAGATTGCTCCACTTCTACAAGGTCCATTTGCATGTTTTAGGGACATCTATGGATCTCAGGGAATGTATTCCCAGTGTCAGAAATATTGTGTCTGTTAGGCTGGAGTAAATTGTAATGAACCAAAGGAGAATATCAATTCTATTTATTTTATTTTAATTCTTTATATTTGACGGTGAATAACACCATGCTAAAAATTACCAGCCATGAAAAACTAGCCACTGAGCTCATTCAGTACCTTCTTGAGATCACGTGTACAATCTAAGCAAATGAATAAAGGGAAGATGATTAAACAGAAGGTTTTGTAGATACAGTACATCCGGACAGATGCAATTTGAAATATTATTATAGAATATCAGGCCTATAAATTACCTTATTATAGCCAAGTTGCACATCTATGGATCGGGCCAAATCTACTCTTTCCAATGGCCGAGTTCAATCTGGATTTAGTATCACCAGGCGTGCAGCAAGAACCGTCAATGAAATCTACTGTAAATACAGTTACTTTTTTATTATGAGATTCCTCCGCCATTTTGAATCGGATTGCAAGCACGTTTTTCGCTAGACGTTCACAGAAAGGTAGATAAACTAACTGCGTTCTAATTTATGCAAATAACATTCAGTTTTGTGGTAGATAATCCCAAATTTTTTTATAAATAATAATATCCACAAGTTGGCTTGAGCTGGGTAGTGTCGTTTTTTCGAAATTCGAACGCCATTCAAAACCTCTGGGTCTCCTCTCCTCATAATGACTACAAACAAAATGGCAGCACGCATTCAAAATGGTTGATATTCTCTAGATTCTGAATACATTCCCAAAACTAATATTTGACTAATAACACTTTAACCTATTGGTAAACAAACGTATTGCTAAAAATATACACTATGACTGCTGTTTTGACAGGGTTAGGGTCTTTACTCTTGGCTACATTTGGACGTGATGTCATTTGCGGTCCGCCGACAGACCACTCGGGCTAAAGAGGTTGTTGTACTTAGTGTGTTAAAATTTAGGATGTACTCAAATAAATAGAAATTGTACTTTTGAAGTATTGCTTATTGCTACTTTTGCTTACCAAAATAGTCCACTAAGTTTACTTAAGTACAACGTAGGTTTGGTAAACATCCTGGTTACTTATACTACACTCACAGCATATTACTAAATATAGCCTATGCTTCGAGTTAGTACATGAAAGCACATAGTAAGTACCTAAAATACATAGCAAGTATATACTCTCAGAAGAGTATGGGTAGAGATATAATTTTTTTTTATCCACTTTTTCTCCCCATTTTTTTAATTTTCTCCCCACCCACCGGCTTTCCCCCATGCATACAATTGTGTTAGTATGACGGCCGGCCGGCCGGTAGCAACGCCGAGAGCTGGGCTCGAGCCCAGCATCTCCTGCGTTAGTGGCGAGCGCCTTGCCCACTGCGCCACTCTGCCTCCCCGGGTAGAAATATACTTTTAACACAAAGAAATACTTTCAGTATGGAAAAATGTACAAATCTTTTACTTGGGCAGATTCATGTGTGTGTGTGTGTGTGTGTGTGTGTGTGTGTGTGTGTGTGTGTGTGTGTGTGTGTGTGTGTGTGTGTGTGTGTGTGTGTGTGTGTGTGTGTGTGTGTGTGTGTGTGTGTGTGTGTGTGTGTGTGTGTGTGTGTGTGTGTGTGTGTGTGTGTGTGTGTGTGTGTGTGTGTGTCACGCTCATTCATCTTTCTCAGAGTCCTGGTCTTCCTCCTCTGGGTCAGCGCTGGTCTCACCGCTGGTCTCACTGAGCTGGCTGCTGCTGTCGGAGGAGGTCTGGTCTCCTCTGCCGTCTCCAGAGGCAAACTGCACCCTCCTCTTGGACCCCTGCAGGGAGAGAGCTGTTACTGCACCCTCCTCTTGGACCCCTGCAGGCAGAGAGCTGTTACTGCACCTTGCACCCTCCTCTTGGACCCCTGCAGACAGCAAGCTGTTTATCATGCTATTCAAACTGCGCCCCCCTCTTGGACCCCTGCAGGCAGAGAGCTGTAACTGCACCTTCCTCTTGGACCCCTGCAGGCAGAGAGCTGTTACTGCACCCTCCTCTTGGACCCCTGCAGACAGGAAGCTGTTTATCATGTTATTCCGACCAGTAGGTCTGTTCTCAGCTACATTAGAGGAATACATAGCAATCCCTGTTGCTCCTTAGCTACATTCTTTCATCTACATCATTTCATTGAGATGTAATTAACACAAGGATTCAGTGTCCCCTAATGACATCACTGGTGGCCATATCCAAACTCATTAAAACTCCCAATAACTGTCAAACTAAATGAATGTGTGCAAAACAGTTTAGAGCCTTGGGATATGTGTGAGATTGTGTGTAACAATAACAATAACAATAACAATAACAATAACAACAATAATAATAATAATAATAATAATAATAATAATAATAATAATAATAATAATAATAATAATAATAATAATAATAATAATAATAATAATAATAATAATAATAATAATAATAACAACAATAATAATAATAATAATAATAATAATAATAATAATAATAATAATAATAATAATAATAATAATAATAATAATAATAATAATAATAATAATAATAATAATAATAATAATAATAATAATAATAATAATAATAATAATAATAAATAATAATAATAATAAATAATAATAATAATCAGGAGATCATTATCATATCATAAACCTAGAGATAATCTAGGTTTATTTCACACTATAACTAAATGAAAGACAGGGGAACACTGCAATGACAGCAACACAGTTTCCCCCTGACAGCGTTCACAAGCAGAAAAAAACATTAAATTTTTTTGAATGACAGCTAGTCTTCCTGGGGCTCAGAATACAATTAGTAATACAATTTAAATAAGGACAGAAATATAACGTTTTGTTATAGTCATAAGTAATTATTTACGTATCATATCGGCAAAAGTCCAAAACAAACACAGCAACAAAGGAGTTGATCCAACAATCATTGCTGTCGCTGGCATAAAACAATGTTTTATAGTTAGAGTTGAGTTAGTTTTAACATTTTCTTAACGGTTAAGACATAAAGGTAGGGTTAAGGTTAGTCTTCCATCCCAAGCAGGGGAACTTAAAAGTTTTCTGAAAACCTAAAAAGTAGTATTTTCTTAATATGTAAAATTATGTACTTATTTGTAATGTATACGCATGTTACATATTCTATACAATATGTAAATATATTACTTATGGCTATAACATAACGTACATTACGTACCTTTTTTCCTGTGGTTGATTAGTACTTTATTTACATAATTTAAGCAAGCTTGGACTGCTCTGTCAAGTAGGCCTATATTATTGCTGTTGGTCGAAAACCTTGTTTGTCTTTTCGGTAGCACTTTATAATAACACCCTGTTATAATACATTTATAAGATATTTGTAGATAATGAACTAATCATGAACAAACCATTTATATACATTCATAAATGATTATTAAATCATTTATAACTATATTTGTATAACATTTACAGATTAGTTCTACATTATTTATAACTCGTTATCAACATTGTTTCTACTTGATTTGTTCATCATTAAATAATGTTGTTTAATGTGTAGTAACACATTTGTAGATGCTTTGAAAAATGGATATGAAAAAACGACTATACTGTATCTCCATTTATTTTTCATGTTCAACAAATTATTTGTTAAGACATTCATACAATATCTATAAATCATTTGCAAATGCTATTGTGTGCCCTAATCTGAAGTGAAGCCTATTCATCATTAACAAATGTCTAATACAGTTAATTATTAGTTTGCTTTTTCATCACGTTACAAATGTTGTAGACAGCTTTCGGATACAGTTACACCCTTCTTTGTGACATCAAACAGTGACAGAATTAGGACTAAAGATAAATGCAATTTTATTAACATATAAAATACATGTGCATGACATATAGTGTAACATGGGGGGGCACTAGGACCCAGGAGTACCCTGGCCAGGTAGAGTATCTAGAGAGGAAGTCTCACGCGAGTGAGACTTGACGTCACGTGTGTTGCCGTCTGTTTGAATGGAAGCACGATACATGCAGAACCAAGTTATCCGTGCTGCTCCTGCCCCACGCTTTTAATAAGGTATGAGCAGGTTAAACACCTTTTTTGTTGGTAAATCTATTCCATCATTTCCGACCTACAAACAACTCTTATATGTTGTGTAGACGTACTTGATGTGGTGGGCGCTAACGTTACATTTGTTCCTAATGTGTGCTCAGTGCTCAGTATATTGCGGTATGTGATGATGACACGACACACAAGAGTAATAATTATTTGTATTTTCAGGCTGTATCGGCGCCTATACAGTCTGAAAATACAAATAATTATTACCCTCATGTTCATCAAACATGAAAACATGTAACATGAAGGTATTGTAGAACGTTATAGCCATATCATAATTTGAGTTCACACAACGGAACGGTTCACATAACATAATTTTGTATAAAAGAAAAGTAGCATACAAAAAAACAAACTAAACACATCCTATAGTAGAGGATGCAGTCAGGAGCTGCTTTCTATTGTAGTAGGCCTATTATTTTATACGAGCACGTCTCCTGGCATTCTTCTGCGCAAAGTCCAACACTCTTTAAATCTAGACTGCGCGTGTGTCGGCTCTCAATACTAGAAACGTTAATAATAATAATAATAGCTTCATTTTATATAGCGCCTTTCAAAAGACCCAAGGTCGCTTTACATAGGGGGGGAAATAACAAAAGTAACAAACATAATGGACAGACACAACATAATTTTGTGCTAGCTGTTCGGTAATTTCTTATCTGCCATAGAACTTATGGCGCGTTATGCGCACAATTTAAACCATGTACTAAAAAATTTACGGATTAGATTCCAATTCCAATGTAACCTGTAGCCTACTCATACTGGTTATGGCGAATAAAACGTTCTATTATTCTAACCTGTCTGGGCGCAGTGGCGGCTGCTGGATGCTTCGCCACTAGGGGCGCTATACCAAACATTTTGCAAACATGTACAAGGCACGCATTGGCGAATATTATCACCATTGCCATCGATCAATATATGATCACAGTCAGTCAAATGCAACCACGTTTCCAATAGCCCAACACAAACACGCACAGCTCTCTCTCTCTCTCTCTCTCTCTCTCTCTCTCTCTCTCTCTCTCTCTCTCTCTCTCTCTCTCTCTCTCTCTCTCTCTCGCTCTCTCTCTCTCCCTCTCTCTCTCTCTCTCCCTCTCTCTCTCTCTCTCTCTCTCTCTCTCTCTCTCTCCTCTCTCGCTCTCTCTCTCTCAGATCGATTCAATAAGAAACACATATGTATATATTGTCATTTTAAACAAGTTACCATTCATTGTCTGAGTGGTTATGCTCTACCCACGGCGAAATTAGAGAGAGAGAGAGAGAGAGAGAGAGAGAGAGAGAGAGAGAGAGAGAGAGAGAGAGAGAGGGGGAGAGAGAGAGAGAGTGAGAGAGAGAGAGCGAGAGAGAGAGAGAGAGAGAGAGAGAGAGAGAGAGAGAGAGAGAGAGAGAGAGAGAGCGAGAGAGAGAGAGAGAGAGAGAGCGAGAGAGAGAGAGAGAGAGAGAGAGAGAGAGAGAGAGAGGGGGAGAGAGAGAGAGAGAGAGCGAGGGGGAGAGAGAGAGAGAGCGAGAGAGAGAGAGCAAGAGAGAGACCGAATTAACTCACTGTTTACGTGGTCCACTCACTGTTGTCCCGACTCCCCAGACTGTTGATGTATATCAAGCCGGAGGGCTTGATAAAGTGTATAATCCGCTGTTGATGATGTATATCCAGTCCACTGTCCAGACTGCCATATAGCTTGTTAGCTGTTAGCAGTTAGCACCACACAACAAGTAGTTTGATTTCTTTGTCCATTTCCGCGTCGAACAGACTGCAAACTACCTGGCGTTCTATCGCCATGCTCTAAGACAAACTCTAACCTTAACCAACTTTGAAAGAGTGCCTAAGCTTAACCGTCGAAAGAACTTGCAGTCACGCTCTAAGACAAATAGCTCGCATCTCAGTCACAACAACACAACTATGATCTCTACCACCAAGCTAGAATTGGAACATAGAAATTGGATTCGGCCAATCAGAGATCGTCTCCGCGAAATGCTGCTACGGAAAAAAAAACTGACGTCAGCCAATCAGAGAGCGTCTCCGCGAAATGCGGCTACAGAAATTCTTGACGCTGCTGCCTAGACCGCTTCAAATCGCGCCCGGATTCCAACATAATAGTCATATTTCAACGCACAACGCGTTACGCACTGATTGGCTGCTACGGATACAGCGATCACACAGTGACGCGCACTCAGAGCGCTATCGCGTCTAGCCCGGGCCAAAAAAAAAAAAAAAAGTGAGTCACTTCCTGTTCAGGAAAACGAGTATTTATTATTTTATTTATTAACGTTATATTGTGCATTGGAAACACAAACATACTTAAAATGAGTAAATATTATTCATTTTAAACATGTTTATATTATTTATAGGGCTATAAAACAAAAAACTAAAAAATAATTTTTCTTGTTCTTATCTCATATAACCAGGGCAGGGCCTGAGGGGGGGCGGCCGCCACTGTCTGGGCGGCTGTAGCGTGGATGGTGTCCTGACAGGGATGTCTGTCTGCTGTCTGCCTAGACTCAGAGCTGACCGGGGGGTTGCTAGCGGTGGCCGGGCTGGGTGGGGAGCTTACTACCGATGCATCTTCAGTAACGATAGAGTCAGTCTACCTCTGCTGCCTGCTGGAACAATGATGTTATTTTTGGTAGCTTTGCCGTCTCCTGTTCGGCTTTCGCTCTCATCTTGTTTTTCTGAGCACCGCTCGGGTATTTGCGCTTCATTTTTACCGGCGCTTCCCGCTTTGTTTTGAACGCTGCCCTGCCTGCCAATGAACATTAGTTATCAGCCGGCTAGCCGTATCGCAGGTGAGCAAATAATTCGACAGCGTACACATGACGCAACAGGGATGGGGTGCTTAGCAACATAGCAGGGAGGGGGGGGGGGCCCGCCCTCTGCGCCCTGTTCCTGCTTTAGTACGAAAACTAAGATGATAGCCTACAGTGGGGGCGGGGCCCCCTAAACTCCGGGGCTCCCCCGCACCGCGGGGGGTGTGGGGGTCTGCCCTATGCCACTGGTTACACTATATGTCATGCACATGTATTTTATATGTTAATAAAATTGCATTTATCTATAGTCCTAATTCTGTCACTGTTTGATGTCACAAAGAAGGGTGTATCCGAAAGCTGTCTACAACATTTGTAACAGGTGATGAAAAAGTTAACAAATAATTAATTGTATTAGACATTTGTTAACGATGAATAGGCTTCACTTCAGATTAGGGCACACAATAGCATCTGCAAATGATTTATAGATGTTTTATGAATGTCTTAACAAATCATTTGTTGAACATGAACAAATAAATGGAGATACAGTAGTCGTATTTTCATATCCATTTTTCAAAGCGTCTACAAATGTGTTACTACACATTAAACAACATTATTTAATGATGAACAAATCAAGTACAAACAATGTTTATAATGAGTTATAAATAATGTAGAACTAATTTGTAAATGTTATACAAATATAGTTATAAATGATTTAATAATAAATTACGAATGTATATAAATGATTTGTTCATGATTAGTTCATTATCTACAAATACCTTATAAATGTATTATAACAGGGTGTTATTATAAAGTGCTACCGTCTTTTCTTTTGTCAATGTGATTTTATTAAAGTTTTAGACGTTACCTTATAGGGCTGACCCCTATTAATCAATTAGTCGACTAATCGGTCGAAAGGGGCCGTTGTCGACTGGCCAACCTCTTAGTCAAATATAATAAAAAAAAAAAAAAAAAAAAAAAATTATAATTTTTTTCAAAAGAAAATAGGCATAGAAGCGTGGCTAACGCTAATGGCACGCATACCAGAGGCTAACTGCCTAAGAAAACAGGCACAGAGGCACTGAAAGAGGATTTCACCCATCTAATGAACACACTATACTAGACAAATATCAAGATGTATCCATCAGTGGGCCAATTGCATGCTTTTGCAGAGGACAAGAAGCCTTCAGTCGACTCCTTCAGACATTAAGCACCCCCACAGCCCAAATGGAATGATAAAAAAAATAATAATAATTAAAAAAAAATTAAAAAATTAAAAATATTATATATATATTTTTTTTTTAAGTCGACCAATAGTCGACTAACGGCAAATTTTGGCCAATCCTAGTCGACCATCCAAATCCTTAGTCGGGGACAGCCCTACAACCTTATAATTGTTTACCACCAGTAGCCTACTTAGCCGAAATAACATGGCAGCGTTAGCTGTTTGACTGATGCAGTTAGCCTAGCAGAAACAACAGATAACACAAACTGTTGCTTCGGCACTCTCACTTTTATTTTTTTATTTTTACTTTTTCTCTTACCTTTGTCGGGGAGTAAACTACACAACTGACTGCTGCTGTAACGTGTCCCTCAAAAGTATGTAGCAGTCTGGAAAATATGGTATATTATTCAGAACTGCTGACTGTGTTTATATCCCTTTTTGTACACAAAGACATTCTAACTAGTGTCATTGATTCACACGAGCAATGACACAAACGTCCCCTTCCGAAGAGCATTGGAATACGGATTATAAATGACAGTACTGATTCATTTTCTACAATGCGTCTCCCCTTGTGACTGGCAGGCGGGACCTGCAGGGGGCAGTAGCAGGCAGAGAGTGGCGGAGAGAGCTGGGAGATGATAAAGGGAGGAGTCCAGCGGAAGTCGCTCTCTTCGGCAGTGAACTTGACAACGAGTAGTCGCAGCTAATGGGGCTCTGGATAGCCATGTTGCTGACGTTATGCCAGGGGGCCCCGTAAGAGGACAACGGGTGATAACGAGTACTGGCTAGTGGACACGATATCCTAGCAGTACCAGCGGTATTATATGAACAATGAGTGCAGAGCCAGGCACTAGCAATCGAGTTATAGCAGTTACAGTGTGCGGTATAGGTAACGTGCGGTTAAACAATTATCCAAGTCTTTAAGTACAGAGTTATAGTAGCTACAGTGTGCGGTATAGAGCGCGCGCCCCAGGACGAACGTGGGCCAACAACCAGTCTGCTCCGGCTGACTTCGACCAGACCTGCGACCGGCTGCCTGCGTTCAGCCTGCCCCGGAGGACTTCACTCAGATCTGCACCAGGCTGCCTGCGGCCGACGGGAGTTCCGCCCATCCAACAGGGGTCACCATCACTCAGTACATGCTCTCAGCCGGCGCTGCCTCTCTGCCTAGCTCCGCCTGCTGACATCCTCGCGAGAGCGTTCGACGCCATCTTGCCTCGCGGACAACAGTGGAGTGGCGAGGTGGCCATTTCGGATGAGTACAAATGAGCATTGATGCTCCCGATTCCATATACAGTACACAGTGTGGTGCAGCCCGCGGGCGAAAGTAACGTTGCTACTACCAGTTCATAGGGGTACCCCGAACAATATATGCCGGCATTAAGATAGGACTTTATAGGTATTTTGTGGGCTCACTCTTTTATTTCATTCCTTTTCTTTGAGCGTGATAAGGCGTGTATTTCATAAATAATTCCCGTTCATCCTCAAGGACGACCCCGCCCGAATGGCACCAGGAGACGCCGTCCAGGGACTTCTGGGCATGAACATGTGCTCGGTGGGGTAGACGGCCTGTTCCGAGGAATCAAGGGGATGCGCCTGGCGAGCCGAAGACGGGTCGACGCTAGGAGCATCGCCATCCGCCGTATCGTCACCACCATGGCCCAAGAGGCCCGAGAGTGTGCCACCCCGGGAAGTATGGGATACGTCAAAGTGGCCGGCTGAGAGCCAGTGGTTATTCCCCCACACAGCGAAGTGATCGTCTCAGGCCGCTGCGAGACGACAGTGGGGACGCGACGCCCCGTGATGCTAGAGAACACGCCAAGTGCGAACCTGCCCCCCGGAATGCTGGTGGCAAACGTGGTGACCTACGCTCGACAGGGAAGAGTGCCGGTGCGGGTGTTGAACCCGACCAACGTTGAGATGGTGCTCAGACCCAGGTCTAGGCTGGCGGAGCTCCACTGCCCCCGTCAAGTGCGACCTAAGGAGAGGGTGACCGTGGAGGAAGTAGACGGAGGCGTCCGAGTGACGGCGATTGAGGCTCGAGACAGCCCACCCGAAGTAGAGCTGTACGGGAGAGTCCGAGGACTGGCCGTGCCCGTGCAGGCGAATCTGCAAGATCTCACGCCGGCCCAAGTGAGCCGACTAAATCAAGTGCTGGAGAAACACAAGGCGGTGTTCTCCGTGGACGACGGAGACTACGGTTACACTACCACGGTCACTCACTACGTCCCCACCGGCAACGCGTCCCCGGTCAAGCAACGGCATCGCCGAATACCGCCTCACGTGTTTCAGGAGGTGAAGCGGCACGTACAAGACCTGGTGGACCAGGGGGTGCTAGTAGAGAGCTGCAGCCCGTGGGCGTCACCGGCCGTGATCGTCATAAAGAAAGGCGGCTCCGTGCGGTTCTGCTGTGACTACCGCCGCCTCAATAACGTGACGCACCGAGATGCCTACCCCCTACCTCGCATTGAGGAGTCCCTAGACGCCTTGGGGCAGGCCAAGATCTTCTCCTCACTCGACCTCATCGCTGGCTACTTCCAAGTGGCGGTGAAAGAAGAGGATCAAGAGAAAACAGCCGTCACGACGCCCTTCGGCCTCTATCAGTGGACCCGCATGCCCTTCGGCTTGTGTAACGCACCCGCAACCTTCCAGCGGTTGATGACCGCCGTGCTGGGAGACCTGGCCTTCGACGTCCTACTCGTCTACTTGGACGACGTCTTGGTGTTCGCCCGGGACTTCGAGGATCTACGAGACCCAACACGAAGATGGAGGACACTACGGAGGGCAAGGGACAGTGGACCTGATGAGGCGAAGTTATTACTGGATCGGGATGGCAGAAGAGGTGAAGAAATGGGTGCAGCAATGCAAGCGATGCGCATTAGCCCGGGACGTGTTTCCTAAAGCTCAGGCCCTGATGACCTTGCCATGTGCACTCCTCAAGCCCATGTCCATCCCATTGCCGTTGTGTCCTTGGGCAAGACACTTAACCTACTTGCCTCGTATGATTGTGTATGCATGTGAATGAATGTTGGTGGTGGTCGGAGGGGCCGTAGGCGTTGATTATTCGCCACGCTTCCGTGAGTCTGCCTCAGGGCAGCTCTGGCTGCAATTGTAGCTTACCACCACCGGTATGACTGTGTATGAACGAATAATGGACTCTGTGAAGCGCTCTGAGTCAGAGAAGAGCGCTATATAAATCCAATCCATTATTATTATTATTATTATGACCTGCACCAACGTGACAGCCCCCATGGAGGTCCTTGCTATGGACTTTACCGTGTTGGAGAGATCAGTGGGTGGCTATGAGAACGTACTGGTGCTGACCGACATGTTCACCAGATTCACTATTGCCGTACCGACCAAAGATCAGACGGCGAAGACCACCGCCGCCGCCATCATCAAGCATTGGTTCGTGTACTATGGTTGCCCTGCCCGACTCCATGCCGACCAAGGGCGTAATTTCGAGTCGAGCGTCATCAAGGAACTCTGCCGACTGTACGGAATCTCCAAGAGCCGCACCACGCCGTACCATCCCCAGGGGAATGGGCAATGCGAGAGGTTCAATCGGACGATGCACGACATGCTGCAGAGTCTGCCCGCAGAGAAGAAGCGAGACTGGAAAGAGCACCTACCCGAGTTGGTACTCACGTACAATTGCCATGTGCACTCCTCCACGGGGTACTCCCCCTTCTACCTGCTCTTCGGGAGGGACGCTAGGATGCCCCGGGATGTCCTGGGGGGCAGAGACGTCATTGAGGAGGGGGCGGCGGACCTAGACGAGTGGGTGCAGAGTCACCATGAGCGACTAAAGGCCGCCGCGGAGGCCGCTGAGGCCACGGCGAAGCAGGCGTCCCATCGACGCAAGAGAATTTACGACAGGAAGAGCAGAGGTGCACTCCTGCGGGCCGGAGACCGGGTCCTGATACGCGACCACCGAATCCGGGGCCGTAATAAGATACAAGACAAGTGGGAGCCTACGTCATATGTGGTGGTTAAGCAGAGCCACGAAGGGACGCCCGTGTTCACGGTCAGGCCCGAAGCAGGGGGCCCTGAGAGGACCGTGCATCGAGACCAGCTCAACACCTGTCCGTTTCCAGCCTCCGACCCAGAAGCAAGGGTGAGGGCCCCTCGACAGACTCCTGTGGCGCTGCGGAGCTCGTCCGAGTCAGACAGTGGAGATGCGTTCGGGTGCCGCCGAGAACCGCATCCTAGGGCGTGTAACCACCCCAGGCCCGTGCGGGACGCCCCGGAAGAGGCAGCGAACGCTGGGTCCGACGCGGAGTCGACCCCGTCGGGAGGAGACGGGGAGGAAGGCGGAGACGGAGTTGCAGAGGAGGCCGCGGGCGGTCCACCGATGGCCCCGGAGGGCGAGGCCGTGGTACATGACCCGCCGACGGACACTGAAGAATCCGACACGGAGTCGGAGGCGGGGGAGGTGGAACCCCCCAGAGTGGAGCCCGCTCTGCCCCAGAGGAGCCCCAGAGGAGCACCAGAGGTCGGCTACCCGCTCGGTATCGTCAGGACTATGTGCTCAAGAGCGTGTTCGCGGAACAGTGTGTCCAACTTCTGAAGGAGTGTGTAAAACTGTTGGCATAATGTGTAATTGTCAACCGATGTGTGAAACTGTTGGTCTCAGGACCGTTGTCATGCATGCGTGTGTTTTGTTGTTAACTTGCAGAGGACTTAGCAAGTTCAAAGTGGGGGGAAATGTAGCAGTCTGGAAAATATGGTATATTATTCAGAACTGCTGACTGTGTTTATATCCCTTTTTGTACACAAAGACATTCTAACTAGTGTCATTGATTCACACAAGCAATGACACAAACATCCCCTTCCGAAGAGCATTGGAATACGGATTATAAATGACAGTACTGATTCATATTCTACAATGCGCCTCCCCTTGTGACTGGCAGGCAGGACCTGCAGGGGGCAGTAGCAGGCAGAGAGAGGCGGAGAGAGCTGGGAGATGATAAAGGGAGGAGTCCAGCGGAAGTCGCTCTCTTCGGCAGTGAACTTGACAACGAGTAGTCGCAGCTAACGGGGCTCTGGATAGCCCTGTTGCTGACGTTATGCCAGGGGGCCCCGTAAGAGGACAACGGGTGATAACGAGTACTGGCTAGTGGACACGATATCCTAGCAGTACCAGCGGTATTATATGAACAATGAGTGCAGAGCCAGGCACTAGCAATCGAGTTATAGCAGTTACAGTGTGCGGTATAGGTAACGTGCGGTTAAACAATTATCCAAGTCTTTAAGTACCGAGTTATAGTAGCTACAGTATAGAGCGCACGCCCCAGGACGAACGTGGGCCAACAACCAGTCTGCTCCGGCTGACTTCGACCAGACCTGCGACCGGCTGCCTGCGTTCAGCCTGCCCCGGAGGACTTCACTCAGATCTGCACCAGGCTGCCTGCGGCCGACGGGAGTTCCGCCCATCCAACAGGGGTCGCCATCACTCAGTACATGCTCTCAGCCGGCGCTGCCTCTCTGCCTAGCTCCGCCTGCTGACATCCTCGCGAGAGCGTTCGACACCATCTTGCCTCCCGGACAACAGTGGAGTGGCGAGGCGGCCATTTCGGATGAGTACAAATGAGCATTGATGCTCCCGATTCCATATACAGTACACAGTGTGGTGCAGCCCGCGGGCGAAAGTAACGTTGCTACTACCAGTTCATAGGGGTACCCCGAACAATATATGCCGGCATTAAGATAGGACTTTATAGGTATTTTGTGGGCTCACTCTTTTATTTCATTCCTTTTCTTTGAGCGTGATAAGGCGTGTATTTCATAAATAATTCCCGTTCAGTGAATCCCTTTATTCTCTTCCCTATGCTCCCCCTTCCTTCCCCATATTCTCAACCGGGGACAGTATGAGTGTAATTCCTTAGAGAAGGTAAATACTGTGTTCCGCCCAGACGTGGGCAGCGTTTAGTCTGGGTACCTGAGAGCACTTGGTGCCTGGGTGTAATACGATAATTGATTCATGCCATTGATTCATGCCATTGATTCATGCCAGTGTAATTATTGTATGGATACCCATGGTGCAGTAATCACCAGACGTAGCATTGTTGTAACTAGGCTGAGTTACAATACATTCATCCAGAACGGGAGCACTGTGTGCGTGTCTTTTATTATTCCTAACCCTAACTTTAACCCTTTGATGCGGGTAATATATTTAACCTTAACCCCTTCCTATTCTACCTTCCATTTCTATTGTAAGGTTTCTGGTGTCACTAAGGGAGGGTACTGCTTGCGGGGGGAACCAAGTTATTTCTCTACCATCCGGTCATTAGGTGTGGGAGGGCAAAAGAGACAATCGTGGAGGGTGAGGGTGTGTTGGGGAGTACTGCTGACTGCTCCAGAGAGAGGGAGGAAGACCAGAGTACCGGACCAGGTTTGTAAATCCTGGGCCTCATACATCCCCACTGCCAGCCTCCAGTTGACGCTCCGGACCCCAAAGACAGAGGTGCAGCTGGCCAGAGTGCTACTGTGTCTCGCTACCTATTGACCGCACACCACAGTTCCCACGAAGCAGGGATAATCCACCCTGCTACAAGTAGATAGGTGATGTAACACATATCCTCTGTTTCACCCACAGTAAACATAACATTACTTAGGCCTTTCTAAGTTATATTTTCCAACATGTTATGGCACCAAACAAGACTCTGGCAGTTAATAAGTTGACTTTTGAGTGTCAACAAATGATTGTTAAAGGAAAGAAAGAAAAAAAAAAGAAAAAAAAGGAATCAAGTGAAATGTATGTTTTTTGTTATTGTTATTTTTTTATTTATATATATTTTTTATTTTATATATATATATATACATTTTCACACGTTTATTTTGAAGGCTAAACAGCTCTCTAAAAGTTTACTATTAGTAGCTTATTATTCTATGTGGACATAAGCCATCTGTACTGTAGTACTGCCAATGCTTAACGGTTCACACTTGATCTATGTTTGATGTTCATGTTTGATTTTTCTTGTACCAAAAGATCGCAAAGCTGGTCGTATCGGCAGGTTAGCCGACAAGCTATCTAGTAGGCTGGTTGGCTGTGCTAGCTGTATAACTGAGCCAGTTAACCTAGAATGGACTATCGATGACGATGACACTCGGAAACTGTTAGACTTCCACTTCTTGTCCTGGTGGGTGAGTAGGCTACATAAACACGAACACTATATAACCTTTTGTGCCATCCACAATAAGCATACAACCGTATAATTGTTTACCACCAGTAGCCTACTTAGCCGACAGGCTAAATAACATGGCAGCGTTAGCTGTTTGACTGATGCAGTTAGCCTAGCAGAAACAACAGATAACACGAACTGTTGCTTCGGCACTTTTATTTTTATTTTTACTTTTTCTCTTACCTTTGTCGGGGAGTAAACTACACAACTGACTGCTGCTGTAACGTGTCCCTCAACGTAGATAGGTGATGTAACACATATCCTCTGTTTCACCCACAGTAAACATAACATTACTGAGGCCTTTCTAAGTTATATTTTCCAACATGTTATGGCACCAAACAAGACTCTGGCAGTTAATCAGTTGACTTTGGACTGGAGTGTCAACAAATGATTGTTAAAAAAAAAAAAAAAAAAAAAAAAATGAAATGTATATGTTTTTTTTGTTATTATTATTATTTTTATATATATATATACATTTTCACACGTTTATTTTGAAGGCTAAACAGCTCTCTAAAAGTTTACCAAAAGTTTACCATTAGTAGCTTACTATTCTATGTGGACATAAGCCATCTGTACTGTAGTACTGCCAATGCTTAACGGTTCACACTTGATTTATGTTTGATGTTTATGTTTGATTTTTCTTGTACCAATGGTCACACACCTCAGGTAGTATAGAGTGGAGTGTAGCCACTGAGAAGGAAGTCTGCTTTTTACCTGGCTGTTTGCGTTTTAGTTTGCAGACGACCAGGTGGGATGCAGCTTAATCTCCGGATAGGAGAAGTTATAGTAGTGGGGGGGAGGGGGGAGGGAATGGGGGATTGTGTTGTTTTTTGTTTTTCTTTTCATTCGACTCGCTCTGTTTTATTTTTGTTTTTACGCTCACGCTCGGTACTCAATAGAACCTTAACAAGTGAATATGCATCTATTATAGTTTTCTACTACAAACGAATTACATTCAATCAGACTGCATCCTTTTTAGACTATGGCTAATTTGAATATCCTGATCTGGAATACAGGGGGTCTCAATATACCGCATAAACGCACAAGTGTACTAACGTGGCTAAAAAGGAAGCAAGTGGATCTGGCTTTACTAAGTGAAACGCATCTTTTATTGGCGGATAACGCAAAATTTGTTATGGTTTGTAACCGACCTCAAACGCAACGGCACAGACAGGAAGTTCAGAGTTAGCCAAATGCTAGGGCGTATTTATTTACAAAGTCAAAAGAAGGATAAGGTACAATAATCAAACAAACAGGGAGACTGCCTTCGGCAGAGTCATCTGCCGCTCTGCAGAATCCTCCTGGTGATAGTGGTGGGGAATTGGCATGTGACGTTGTAGCGGCTCTGCAGATACTCCCAGCAGATAGTGGTGGGGAATTGGCATGTGACGTTGTAGCGGCTCTGCAGATACTCCCAGCTTTCACTCAAGGTGGAAAACGGAGAGAGAGAGAGAGATATCAGAAACAGTCCAACGAAACACAGAGGCAGTGTGGTTCCCTCCTTCCTAGCTGGGTCCAGAACCAATTGACAGTGACAGTCTTCAGTGTTCCCCACAACACACAATTTAGCTGAGTTAGTGCAACAAAACGAAGTCTTCAGTGTCTCTTCCAAACACACAATCAGAATAATCCAGAACCAATTGATAGTGACAGTCTACAGTGTTCCCCATAACACACAACTTAGCTGAGTCAGTGCAAACAAAACGAAGTCTTCAGTGTCTCTTCAATACACACAATCAGAATAATCCAGAGGGGTTTGGTTCCACTCACCCAAGCGCAACGCGTAAAGCGGGCAAAACGAGGCGCAGCTCCAAATGGGGAACAAGGTTCTCAACAGCGTCTCTCCACAGAAAGGTCCTGGAGAGAGAGTAGACCAGGAACAGCAACGGGGAAAAAGCAGGCAAATGCAGTTGTATTCCAGAACGACCCGACAACGATAGAAGGAAGGTCCCGGTATATAAAGCCCTCTGGGGAGCTAATCACAAACTATGACAGCTGCGTGATGAAAGTGGCAATCGTTCAAAAAGCGTGCGGCGGGGAATGCACCAATCAGCACCATACCTCAGGAGAGCGTGTGGCGGGGAACCAACCAAACCTCACAAAATTGGCAAATAAATGTTATCATAACATAAGTTCTTCTTCTTTTAGCACCAAGGCCCAAGGGGTAGCCTTAATAGCGAAGAACATTTTGAATATTAAACTGTTAGATGTGTGGTCTGATGCAAATGGTCGAATCACTATCGCTAAAATAGAATGCTCTAACCGGAAAATTGCGCTTTGCATACGCCCCTAATTTGTATGACGCTAACTTTTATGCTGTACTAACTTCAGCTATGTTGAAACTACCTGATTACTCTTTAATAGTAGGAGCTGATTTTAATGCAGTTTGGGATCCATTGATCGATAGATCCAATCACGCGGAAAACTCTGATCAGAAGCAAGCTACCACAGCCCTACAGGCCTGGTCTAAGGACACAGGGGTAATTGATATGTGGCGTTCGCTCAACCCATCCGCGAGGGATTACTCCTTCTTCTCGTCGAGACATAAGACCTCTTCCAGAATTGATTATGTTTTTTCTTCCCCACATCTCTTTGATAGCTTTGATGTTGACTTATTGCCCATAGCACTTTCAGACCACAAAGGTATCCTCCTCAAAGGTTCACTCAGTAAAATAACATCCTGTGCCCCTAGATGGCGTTTTAACTCAACACTTCTGAAAAACGGAGAGTTTAACTTGCAATTTAAAGAGAAGCTCACTGAATTCCTACAGTTTAATGTTGGCTCTGTACAGGACCTCCGAATTCTATGGAATTTGGTTAAGGGTTTTATCAGAAGTAACACTACTCTCTTTGCATCTCCGCAAGGGACGTCTCTCCAAGCTAGAGGAACTGGAAAAGCTTCAAGCCATGTTGATCTCTTCCTTGCAGCACAACTACTCTAGTCGACTGGAGCTTCAAATTAAGGTAGTGAAAAAAGAGATTAACTCCATTTTAAGACAACAATCTGAATTTCAGATGCACAGAACAAGACAGCACTACTACTTTTACGCCTCCAGGCCTAGTCACCTACTAGCTATGAAGATACGTGCCAGTGAGCAATTTGCGGATATCCCTTCCATTAAGAACCAACAGGGGGAGGTAACCACCAACCCCAAAAAGATTAATAATACATTTCGCTCTTTTTATTCCAACCTGTACAAGTCAGAGGTGGTCTTTGATCATACCAAGCTGGAGGATTTTCTTGATCAAATCAACCTACCACAGATCTCAGAAGATAGTGCTAGGTTGTTAGCGGCACCTATCACGCTGGTTGAACTTAGAGAGGCGATTGCGGATATGCAACGGGGCAAGGCTCCCGGATGGGACGGCATTCCACCGGAACTCTATCTTGCATTCTGGGATTTACTCTGTCCCTTATTACTCTCAATGATCTTACACTCAATCAAAGAGGGCAATTTTTCTAGAGATGTCAATATGGCGCTTATATCTGTTTTACTCAATAAGGATAAGGACCCCACCGAATGTGGCAGCTACAGGCCCCTAAGTCTCCTCGGAGCTGATCTTAAGCTATATACCAAGGTTCTAGCCACCAGACTTCAAAAGCACATGACATCTCTAGTTCACCCTGATCAGACCGGCTTCATAAGAGGCCGCCTGGTTACTGACAACATCAGACGGTTACTGCACGTGATTAATGCCAGCAAGGATATTGCAGCCCCTACAGCGGTCATGTCCTTGGACGCAATGAAGGCATTTGACAGATTGGAGTGGTCTTACTTATGGGCAGTTCTCAGAAGGATGGGGTTGGGTGAGGGTTTCATTCATATGATCAAAGTTCTATACACTGAGCCATACGTGCACGAGCACTGAATAAATTCCACAAATGTACCTTTAATACCAGTATTCGTCTGACCACACCCCTCGTTAGCTTACCTTCATAAGCAGGTGTGTGGTCACCTGCTCTCCTCCTTCTCGCTTTCACCACAAGGAAGTGCCTCGGTAGTACCCCACTTGACGTGTTGTTAGTTGAAAAGAGTTGTGACGAGTTTACATTGTGCTTAGTTTTTTCTTCTCTCATATCTGTTATAAGGAAAAAGCTAAGTCATAATGTCTTTTTCGGAGAGTAGACCTACTCTTCACCTGTGGTTCTCCATTCCCGCCTCCGTCGTGCGTTTTGGTGCTGGGCTGCTGCCACTTTCGTGGTTGCCGACCCAGCCCAGGAGGCAGCCGATGGGTAGTTTGCCTCTCCAAGGAGCCGAGGCGTCGGCCATGATCTTAACGGGAAAGTTCTGTTCGCCACTCTTCTCTGTCTCGCGCTCTTCTAGACAGGGTTGTCCTCTTAGTCCCGGACTCTTCGCTTTATCCCTCGAACCTCTAGCTCAATACATAAGACAATCCCAAATTATATCTCCTATTTCAATTCAGGGCACACATCACCATATTAGCTTATACGCAGATGATGTACTCCTGTTTATGCAAAATCCCTCCGTCTCTCTACCTCATCTGCTCGGCGTGATAGATGAATTTGGCAGCCTGTCCGGCTTTAAGATCAACTGGCCAAAATCTGCTTTTCTTCCACTTAATGAGCCTGCAAAGGCTACCATCCTACCGGCAAACATACTTATGGTGGAGCACTTTAAATGTCTCGGGATTGAAATATTCCCCACTATTAGCCAGACGGTAAGGTATAATTACTCCAGTTTGGGTGACAGGATTACGAATGACTTTAACAGATGGTCCAAATAAAAAAATCCATTACAGGCCCGTGTGTCAATAATTAAAATGAATATTTTACCCAGAATTAACTTTATCAGCTCCATGCTCCCGTTACCTCCTCCTGTTGGTTACTGGCAGAAATTGCACTCTGCCTCGTATAAATTCGTTTGGAACAATAAACGCCCGCGCTTGAAGAGATCAACTGCCCAAAGGAGTAAACTCAATGGGGGCTTAGCATTTCCAGACTTTAAATATTATTTTCAAGCTTTCTCTCTGAGACCTTTGATCACTTGGTTTGACGCTCAAGCAGCTGTATCTTGGCGACCATTGGAGGAGAAGTTGGTGTCCCCATATAGACTTCAGGATATTGTGTATAACATATCAATTAAACAATGTAAATTACGATTTGGCCCTCTAATCACACATGTGATCCAAACTTGGCGTGACACTCAGAAAGTGGGTACAAACCGCCATCAATGGCACACGCATTCCCCTCTATTTAATAACAATCTTCTCCTTATTGGACAACAACCTATTAGGTACCCTAGATGGGAACAGAAAGGCATCCACACATTGGGGGATATCTTCGATAACTCTGGTCTCCGCTCTTTCCAGGATATATCCAACGGATATGATCTCCCCGGAACCTCCTTTTTCTTTTATTTACAAATAAGAGCAGATCTGAAGCAGGGCCGTAGCCAGGGTTTAGAAATTAGGGAGGTCCATTTATTTTTTTTGGCCCAGACCGGCCCACTATAATCGGTCGGACACCACCCAGCCAGGGTTTAGAAATTAGGGAGGTCAATTTTTTTGTATACAAACTTTATTATCTAGAGATCAACTTAAGGTCAGTCACTCACAAAGTAATTTACAGGACGTGGGGGCACTTACTGGTGAGTGGCCTAAAGAGTGCACCAAAGCCCTGTGGTCTCTTATGCATTTATAATTTGGTGAATGGGCAAAATGCATACCAAAATGAGTTATACAACCCAACCTATTCATTCAAAATGCATTATCTATAATAAAAAGTCACCCGTTGTTGGTAAAAAATAATTTTACTGAAGTAACATATTTCTCCACGTGATTTGATTTGATTTGAAATCTTTATTTCGAACATGCAATGAATACAAACAAACAATAACAAAAGCAAAACACAACTCAATCTAAAATCAATGGTATGCTTGTTTGTTTGGGTAGTTTGACCCGCCGGCCACTAGGGGGCAGCGTCTCATTAGTAGTGCTGATCAGCTTAGGTGACGGTCACTCGCGATGCTGACCAAATAACGTTATCATTCATATTATTATCGACATCACCATGGCAGAGATGGCACACACAAACTACCTCAGGTTCCTCTTCCAACTCACTGTCCCTCCTCTGCCCTGCTGCCTCTGCCTGGCTGGTAGTGGCTATCTGAGGCTTTTGAACTTGTTGCACTATTATTGTGGATGATGATGTTGAAGCAGCAAACATGTCTGTAATTTTATTACATTTTTCAGCATCCACCTCTAGATTTCTGAATTTTTTCCCCCCCGCAATTTCTCTGCACCCCCTTTGCGCTTCTTCTGTTTCTCCATATTTCTCTCTTTTCCGCATCTGTTCACGAGAAACAGGTGAGAGAGGGGGGGGGGCTTATTAAGAGATGTGATTGGGCCGCTTGGGAGGCGGGCCAGCATAATGGGCCGCTGGGACAGGCTAGTGGGCCGGTCGTTGACCAAACAGCCCACGCGCAGGCTTGTCAGTCACTGCTGTTCTGCTCGCGCATGCTTTGAAAGCAAAGCCACCTGCATGTCCCCTGCCTGGGCAGAAGCGACCAAATAGTGCTGTAGCAATGCAGGGGGGAGTACCTTTGCCAAACATCAGACATTACCGGACATTTTCAACTCCCGAGTGTACATTTATATTGTGATATTTCTATAAAAAATTCAAAAATTCAAAAATTCAAAAAATATTTTCTTTTTTTCATTATTTTTATTTTTTTGTTACAAATAGTTACCGAGGTCCGGACCTCTGTGACCTCATAGCTGGCTACGGCCATGCTCTGAAGGCTCATGGCGTGCCATGGGATGCTCCACTAGTGCATCACCGCTTTCACAAATTATTTTATGACAAAGAGACATCGAGAGGCTTCGTTTCTGACTTTTATCGCCATTTACTCATGACCTCGTATAAAGAGCTCCCCCTGGATACGATTTGGAGAAAGGATGTCCCGGAGTTGGATGTAGATTTTGATTGGGATGCAGTCTGGGAAAATGTTCGGTTATCCTCACACAACCCAGATCACCAACAGATTCATCTACATTTTATTCACAGGACTTATTTAACCCCTAGACGATTGAATTCAATGGGTCTCAGACCTGACTCTCTATGTACCTTGTGTCCAAATGGCAACACAGGTACATTTATGCATATGTACTGGGAATGCCCTCCTGTTTTTTGGGAAAATGTTACATATCAGCTCTCAGACATTTTCTCTCTAACCATACCTGTATCTCCTTCTGTATTATTATTGAATGATCTCTCTCAATTACCGACCTCTATACAGGTGAAAAAACTCATTTTGGCCGGCCTCACAGCCGCAAATTTTTTTATTGCCTCACGTTAGTTTCACCCAGACAGACTCTGTCCAAAGGTATGGTTTCTCACCTACCTTGACGTGATCTATTTGGAGATCCACGGCACGTGTTATAGGGGTTAGGGAATCTGATATCGCAATTTGGTTGGCTGCAGTGGCAAAGTTGAGGGAACGCATATAAGTTTGGACATTTTTGTTTTGATTCTTGTTTTTTGCTGAGTGGTGTATTGTGAGTGTGACTCATGTTGAGGTCCTGGGGTGAGCGGGGGGAGGGGGGGGGGAGAGAACGAGCGAGTGTCCATGTAGGATGATCACTGTACAGTTTGTATCAGTTGTTGTCTTGTCATGTGGTGTTGAGTTATTGTCTTGAGAAGTCTTTTTATGTATTGTTGTTGTTGTATTGTGATATGTTTTGTTTCATGTTGGAAAAAAAGAAAATAAAAATATTTGATCAAAAAATAATAATAATAATAATTAATTCATTAAAGAAAAGGCATCATCGGTCACTACAGTGACATTTTGTGTTAATAATGAATAACACCATATGCTATAAAACATAGCAGAACATGACATGTGAAGAGGCACAAAAAAAAAAAAAATAAAAAAAAGAGTAGGCACATAGAGAGAGAGAGAGAGAGAGAGAGAGAGAGAGAGAGAGAGAGAGAGAGAGAGAGAGAGAGAGAGAGAGAGAGAGAGAGAGGGGGGAGAGTGCAGTGCAGATAAAGTACCACACATAGTAAAAGTTACAGAAAAAGGCATTACCAGGGCGGCTGGGTGGCGCAGTGGGCAAGGCGCTCGCCACCAACTCAGGAGATACTGGTATCGAGCCCAGCTCTCGGCGTTGCTTCCGGCTTGGCCGGCCGTCGTACTAACACAATTGGCAGTGTTAGAGGGTGGGAAAGCCGGTGGGTGGGTCCTGGTCGTTATAAACAGCGACTCCTACAGTTCGGTCGGGGCGCCTGCTCAGCGAGGAAAAGGATCAAAGGGGGGTAGTGTGATCCTTCCACACGTTACACCCTCTCAGTGAGAGTCCGCACTGCCAGGTGAAAAGAAGCGGTTGATTGGCTACACATGTGTCGGAGGAAGCATGTGATAGCCTCCACTCTCCCAGACCGACTGTAGGGGGTAGGTGCCACTGCGCAGGGGAATTGGCATAACGACATTGGGATGGGAGAAAAACGGAGGAAAAACGAGGGGGGAAAAGATAATAATAAAAAAATAAAAAAAGGCATTACCGGTCACTACAGTGACCTTTTGTGTTGACGAATAACACCATATGTTATAAAACATAGCAGAACACGACATATGGAGGGACATGGGAAGAAAAGAAAGTAGGCACATGCAGGCCTTCATAACAGAGCAAAAAAATTAATATTCATTTCTAAATAATAATAATAATGCAGGACCTGTCGCAGAGGTCTTTATTCGGCATGCAACGACACTCAAAAAACTTTGTTTTTAACACACACGCATGCATTTTGCATTGTCTTTTAGGATCGCGATACTCCTCTGCGCTTAACCCATCCCGTCGTCCTTCCCCCCAAGGGCCACCGGGAGCAGACGAGGGCTGTGGCGTGAGCCACGCCCACAGGGACCATCCAAGTGCTCCTGCCCGTCTTCGTCACGGACACGACAGCGATCTGTTGTTGTGCATGTTTTTCCATTGGGTTTCTCTTATCGGGGGGGGGGGGGGGGGGGGGCTTGCGGGCACGGGGAGAACATGAAAACTCCACACAGAAAGGCCTGGGAGATACCCCACCTGGGTACCTGGCATCACGGAAACTTGGTCCCCAAGCGGGAATCGAACCCTGGACCTTCTTGCTGTGAGGCGACAGTGTTACCACTACGCCACCGTGCCGCTATAGTCTATATATATTGAATTAGGAACTGCTTTAGATAATTAAAGTAAATACATTTGAAAACAAAAAGCAACCAATGAAAATGTCTTCTGATTTGAATTTCCTTATTTCCTTATGGATAGCAGCAGTCTGTGTATCCATCTTTGCTCCAAGGGTTTCAATTGCCGACATAATCTTCGACCTTGTGGAAAGTGCGTCAGTCCCAGGCAACTCTTGGCTAACGTCAGCAGCCGTAGCATTAGCATGGCTACCCTTGACTCTGGTTTTGTCACGAGACATCGTCGTTTAGTGCATAAACCTTCGCAGAGCTCAGGACTTCACAACCTCACATGTCGAGCGCTAACCCAGAAGTCTCATGTTTGTCTTTGAGTGGAATTGAAAGTTGACTTGGTTCTCTGTTTGGAGCAGGTTTACCTGAAGGACCGTGAACCCATTCAAACCCCAGTGCAGCATATTGAGAGGTTTTCACCCTACAGTGGGGCTGTACAAAATGTCATTTTTAACATTCAAAGCTTCTATTGAAGTATTCGAACCAAGCTTCCAATGTCTGTCGTCATATTTTATGACGTAATCCAAAAAATATATATATATATAATTTTTTTATCCTCAAACTAAATCCTCAATTTGAATAAAGTGATTAATCTGATTAAATTTGTCATTTTTTTTTTATTAAATCAACTTTCTTTAATGAATATAACTCATCACTTTCGTCAACATAAATAATCCAATAAGGGCACGGTTGGTACGAAAGTGATTGTGACGTCTTGATGGAGCGCCGAGTGCCAACCGGATGCAGATAGGCTACATCATTTATGGTAAATGTTTTATTTAAATTTTGATGACTAGTCATATACTATAATACTATAATATTAGTGTAGCCTAATCTTTATCTGCAACTGTGAAGAAAACCCCCATTGGTTTAAACAGAATGAATAGACACATAAAAATATATATACAAAAAAAAGATATATAATATTATATCTTTAAATTTTTTTTATTAAAAATAAAAAATTCGAATGTTGATTTAGAATTCGAATGTCAACATTATGAACGAAGATTCGAAGCTTCAAACTATTCGGTCCAGCCCTACCCTACAGTGACCTCATACCACTGCTTTCTGGACCTGGTACCTGTGCATTGGCGCCGCCCCGCGGGTAGCAGGCGATGTCATCCCGCCTGCGCTCCAGCCGCTCCCAGTCGCCCAGCCACAGCTGCCGGCGGTGCTGGGACTCCCGGGCCGTGATGCGCTGGTAGATGGCCTGGTTCTGACGGGTCACCTGGAGCAGCTCCCCCCGCCGCTTCTCAGCGTTCAGGCTACAGACAGAGAGTTTACAGATGAGGTCCATTCTGAAGCTGGCTGGGATCTTAGTATTCAAACGAAGTATACACACTAAAAACACACCTGTTTACACTTACCTTCACGCAACACGGCCCTGCTCCCAAGTAGCCCACCCCCTGACTCTTTTCTTTTAAGCCACTAATCCCGTTGTTTTTGTTTTTGTTAATATTTACATTTACATTTAGTGTCATAATCACAGCAAGAGCGTTCTTCACTCCTCACTTTCACCACATGCCCTCCTCACTCCTCTTCATCCTCCCTTCCATCCACCACAGAAGCCTCACGCCCATATATGGTCAGCACCCCTTCACCCCCTGTCACTCAACTCAGCTGCACCTCATCCCCTGATTTGCACGCTGCCAGGCACCTCACTCCTCACAGCTGTATCCCATCCCCTGTTGATGAAGACCCTACTTCTACCGGATGACGCTAACCAGAAGTCGTCGTGGTGTTAGTATCATTACCTAGGTATGGCGCCTCAGTCCGAAGACCTGCTAGACATCCCTGTGTGATTATTCCCTGTTCTAACTTTCCTCTCGTGCCCAGGACCTCCGTGCCAGCGTGCCCCTGTCTGGACCCCCTGGAGCTTACCAAGGAGTTCCTGCTCCCTCTCTCGACACGGCCCCGTGTCTTCCGTCCGCAGTAGCACTGGAGTGCACCTGCTCCCCTTACCCCAAGAACATTCCCAATTCATATCTGTTGTACATTTCTGGATGTAACTCTTGCCTACTTGGGAATACTATTAAACAACCTGAAACGCTCCATTCTCCCCTCTCCTGTGTTCAGCGATTGGGCTCTGCTTAAAACCCATTCTCACAGAACACCACGACCAATGATGTCAGAACCAGCTACACTCGAGATCGAGGAATGGAGGACGTTTCAGAGGCAATCCGTGAGTATTATCAACGGCCAGACTGCTCGAGTAGACCAACTCGCCCACTCAATAGAGGCCGTCACTGCTCAGCTTACCGCTCTCACACTCGGCTCCGCGGAGCGAGACAGACAATACAGCCGTTTCGAGGCATACGTCACGGCTCAGCAAGCCCCGCCAGACTCCCCACCCACTGCTGCGATTCCCCTGCACAGAGAGCTCCACGTCCCCGCGCCGGAGCGTTATGACGGGAGCGTCTCCAAATGTCGAGCCTTTATCTTTCAGTGTCCGTTAGTTTTCGGGAAACAGTCACACACTTTCCAAAGCGAGAGGTCTAAAATCGCTTACCTGTCGGCCCTGCTCACGGGTGCTGCGCTAGAATGGGCAACCGCTCTCCACTTCAATAATTCTCCCCTCTGCGAGTCATATTCCGCATATATTGACGACATGAAAGTCTTCGACCACCCTCCGGGGGGCTTGGATAGAGCCGCCGGTTTATTCACGATCCGCCAGGGAAGTCGCAGTGTGAGCGAATACGCAATCGATTTCCATATCCTGGCAGCCGGCTCCGACTGGGGTGACACGCCACTGCGAGGGGCTTTCCGCCAAGGCCTGAGCGACGTTTTAAAAGATGAACTGGCGACTAAAGAAAACCAGATTCCCTAGACGAGCTAATCCATTCAGCCAGGGAACTGGACATGCGCCTCCGTGAATGCCGCCAAGAGAGGGCTAGCGCTGCTCACCCACCTGTGCCCAGCTCAACTCGCTCTCCCCGCGCCGTCCGCGCTGAAAGTAGTTCCCCCGAGCCCATGGACCTAGACTGGTCGCGCCTTCCTCCCAACGAATGGCATCACAGGCTCGCTACGGGGGCATGTTTATACTGCGGCCAACTCGGTCACTCCGTTTCCTCATGTTCGATTCGCCCAAACGACGGAGCTCGGCAGTGGGCGTCTGTTCGAGCCTTGATATTGCTCCCAGCTCCGGTCCAAACATGCAATTCAGTGCCACGCTGTGTCTCAATGGTCAATCACTCCCGCTGTCCACCCTGGTCGACTCAGGTGCCGACGAGAATCTCATCGACGCTGGGGTTGTTTCCCACTACCACATCGCTACCGACACCCTGCCAATACCCTGTGACGCTCGCGGATTAAACGGGAAGCTGCTCACGCAAATAACTCGCCACACCGTACACCTCCGCCTCCTATTATCAGGAAACCATAGCGAGAGTATTCGTTTTCATGTCACTGTCATGTACACAGGTCTGATGACCACATAGAATAATAACTGGAGCGGGCTGCACATGAAAACCAGCCCCTCTCAGTAGATGCTTTTAAGCACAATCCCGGGCAGGTAAGAAAGCAACACACAAAATGTTTTCCAAATGGTAAATAATATTTATTGAAGCGGGGATTTAAACCCACAACAATATCCGATCAGGGAAAAGGGTAGGGGAGAACAAACAAGGTATACAGACAGACAAACAAACACTTAGCAAAAATGTCAACGTGTCATTCATAGGACACAACAACCATCAAATGGATTAATCCACACCAAGTGGTAAATGGCACAAGGCCACACAATATCGCTCCACAGATACAGCTAGGTAAGAAGGGCAACCTCCCCACTCCACTCTGGAACGTGGCAGTGATTCAAATGAGGCGCCCTGTGTGTGTGACATCTTCCAGGCTATATCCACTCATCCCAACTGACTGCCCACAGGTGCACCAAGCAGGTGCAATCAGCTCAATCAGGGAGATGAGTGGCATCTGGGAAAGGGAGAAAGAAAAACAGGATTAGAAGATGACACATCACACAAACAAAATAACATAACGCATATTAAATATACTAATCTGATGTTACATGGTGTTAAAAATATGGCAATAATGATAATGAACAACCCACGTACGTGACAGTCACCAACTCTCCCCACAATCCCATTGTCCTTGGCATGCCATGGCTCAAACTACACAACCCCGTCATGGCCTACTGGCTTGGTGACTAGCTGGAGCGCTCACTGTCACGTATCCTGCCTGCAATCAGCTCGGCCACCACTAGGGGTCGCTGGTTCCCACCTTCCCAACAAACCTATTGACCTGTCTGATATTCCTCCTGTCTACCATGCTTTAGAGGCTGTATTTAGCAAACAACAGGCTCTCTCCCTACCTCCTCATCGCCAATACGACTGTGCTATTGACCTACTCCCAGGAGCACCGCTCCTCGCTAGTCGCCTGTTCAACCTCTCACGCCCAGAGAGGGAGTCAATGGAGAAGTACGTCCACGAGTCCTTGGCCTCAGGCATTATCACCCCCTCCTCCTCTCCTGTCGGCGCAGGGATCTTCTTTGTCTCCAAGAAGGTTCGTTCCCTTCGTCCCTGTATCGACTATCGGGGTCTCAACAACATCACAGTCAAGAACAAGTACCCCCTGCCTTTGATTAACTCTGCTTTTGAGCCCCTGCAAGGTGCCACCATCTTCACGAAGCTGGACCAAAGGAATGCCTATCACCTTGTCCGCATCTGGGAAGGGGACGAATGGAAGACGGCCTTTAAGACCCCGCTCGGTCACTTCGAGTACAAGGTAATGCCCTTTGGGCTAACCAACGCCCCTGCTGTCTTTCAGGCCCTCGTCAATGACGTTGTCCGCGAGGTCCTTAACCGCTCCGTTTTTGTTTATTTGGATTACATTCCGATTTTTTCCCGCTCCATGGAGGAGCACGTCCAGCACGTCCGCCGGGTCCTCCAAGGCCTTCTGGAGAACAAGCTGTTCGTCAAGGCGGAGAAGTGTGAGTTCCACATCTCCTCCATCGGGTTTCTCGGCTACATCATCGAGGGCAGCAAGATCCGGGCGGACACCGAGAAGATTAAGGCGGTGTCCCCGTCCCACCAATGTCAAGCAGCTCCAACGCTTCCTGGGGTTTGCTAACTTCTACCGGCGCTTCATCAGGGACTACAGCCGGGTCGCTGCACCCCTCACCCAACTCACCTCGCCTTCCGTGCCCTTCATCTGGTCTGACAGAGTGGACTCCGCCTTCGCCGAGCTGCGCCGGCGCTTCACCACCGCACCCATCCTCGTCCAGCCGGACGCGTCCTGCCAGTTCGTGGTGGAGGTGGACGCCTCTTGTACCGGAGTAGGGGCGGTCCTTTCCCAACGCTCCGTCCTTGACCAGAAGCTGCACCCCTGCGCCTTCTTCTCGCCCTGCCTGACCCCAGCTGAGGTCAACTATGACATCGGAAACCTGGAGCTCCTGGCAGTCAAACGAGCCCTGGAGGAATGGAGGCATTGGCTGGAAGGCTCAGAGATCCTCTTCCTGGTTTGGACGGACCACAAGAACCTCGCCTACATCCAGACGGCCAAGCGCCTGAACTCCCGCCAGGCCCGCTGGGCGCTGTTCTTTGCCAGGTTTAACTTCACCCTTACCTACAGGCCTGGCTCCAAGAACACCAAGCCGGACGCTCTCTCCCGGCAGTTTGTCCCCGAAGAGGGTCCCGCACGCCCCGACACCATTCTCTCCTCCTCCTGCTTGGTGGCCGACGCCACCTGGGAGATCCAGTCCATCGTCAGGGAGGCTCAGCGTGCCCAGCCGGACCCGGGTAACGGTCCACCTAACCGGCTTTTTGTCCCTGACCTTGTCTGCTCCCAGGTGCTCCAGTGGGTTCACGCTTCCTGGTTCGCCTGTCACCCTGGGATCGACCGTAGCCTGTCCCTGCTGAAACGGCATTTCTGGTGGGTCTCCATGAGGAGACACCCACGCCTTTGTCCTTGCATGCACCGTCTGTGCTTGTGGAAAGGCCTCCCATCGACCACCCGCCGGTCTCCTCCGTCTGCTCCCTGTTCCCGGTCGGCCCTGGTCACACGTCGCCCTGGACTTCGTCACCGGCCTTCCTCCCTCACACGGTAACACAGCTATCCTCACTATTGTTGACCGTTTCTCGAAGGCTGTGCACTTTGTTGCTCTCCCCAAACTCCCCTCTGCTTCAGAGACCGCGGACCTGATGGTGCTCCACGTCTTCCGCCTCCACGGGATCCCGGTGGACATCGTCTCCGACAAGAGCCCTCAATTTGTTTCCCAGGTCTGGAGGGCCTTCTGCCAGGCTCTGGGGGCCACGGTCAGTCTCTCCTCCGGGTACCACCCACAGACCAACGGCCAGTCGGAGTGGGCTAACCAGGACCTGGGATGCGCCCTCCGCTGCGTGACAGCCCGGGACACCTCCGGCCAGAGCACTTTCCTGCCGTGGATCGAGTATACCCACAACTCTCTGTCAGCCACAGGTCAGTCCCCCTTTGAGTCCTCTTTGGGCTACCAACCCCCGCTGTTCCCTGCCCAGGAGGAGGAGATTGCTGTTCCGTCGGTGCAGGACCACCTTCGCCGCTGCAGGAGGATTTGGGAGGACACGAGGGCCGCGCTTCTCTGCTCCACGGACCAGAACCGTCGCTTCGCCGACCGCCACCGGACCCCGGCTCCCGACTATCAACCAGGTCAGATGGTATGGCTCTCGTCTCGGGACCTGCCGCTCAAATCTGTTTCCCGTAAACTAACCCCCCGTTTCGTTGGTCCCTACAAAATTCTGTCCTTCATCAACCCCTGTGTCGTCAGACTCCAGCTCCCCACCCATTTGCGGATTCACCCCTCCTTCCATGTCTCCCAGCTGAAGCCGGTGGTCTCCAGCCCCCTGTCTCCCCCTGCGCCGGAGCCTCCCCCTCCGCTGGTCATCAACGACCACCCGGCCTACATTGTCCGGGAGTTGCTGGACGTGCAGCGCCGCGGCCGCGGCTGCCAGTACCTGGTCGACTGGGAGGGCTACGGCCCAGAGGAGCGCAGCTGGATCTCCCGCCAGAAGATCCTGAACCTGGACCTCGTCCGGGATTTCCATCGGGCCAACCCTGACAAGCCTGGGCCGCCAGGAGGCGCCCGTAGAGGGGGGGGTCCTGTCATAATCACAGCAAGAGCGTTCTTCACTCCTCCTCATTCCCCCCTCACTTTCACCACACGCCCTCCTCACTCCTCTTCATCCTCCCTTCCATCCACCACGGAAGCCTCACGCCCATATATGGTCAGCACCCCTTCACCCCCTGTCACTCAACTCAGCTGCACCTCATTCCCTGATTCGCACGCTGTCAGGCACCTCACTCCTCATAGCTGTCCCTACACTCAGTCACGGTCGCTGCGATCCACGGACACTGGTCAGCTCTCCATCCCCCGAACCAGACTGCGGACGTTCGGGGACAGAGCTTTCAGTGTGGCAGCTCCCACCCTCTGGAACTCCCTCCCCGCAGAACTCCGCACCACCCCAACTCTGGACTCATTTAAAAAACTGCTCAAAACCCACCTCTTCAACCTGGCCTTCAACCCCTAACTTTCTCACTTTATATGTATGTGTTGTGTCTGTCCACTATGTTTGTTGACTTGTTATCTCCCCCCCCCCCCCCCCCCCCTTATGTAAAGCGACCTTGGGTCCTCTGAAAGGCGCTATATAAAACGAAGTATTATTATTATTATTATTATTATCCCATCCCCTGTTGATGAAGACGCTACTTCTACCGGACGACGCTGACCAGAAGTCATCGTGGTGTTAGCTCCGGATAATCTTCGGCACGAAGACAGAGTCGCACCGCTATCGGCCGAATAGACAGGCACTTAGGCCGCACCGAGAGAGCACACAGCTGAGTGTTTTGCGAAGGTGATGGCCAAGAAGAACGCGGTCTTCAAGACAGCAGATCCAATGGCGCCTGCTCAAGAGGGTCAAACGGGGCCTCCGACAACCGGCCCAGGACCAGTTGGAGGTCCCACTCGGAGACAGAAAACGTTCCACAGGCTAGAGACGCAGAGCGCCAAGCAGGAATGTTCCACGAGAGGGTGGCTGAACAATGTTCCGCCCCCACACTCGACCATACGCCACTCCCCAGCGTAAGCCGCGGTAGAGGACGGAGCGTGCGCGTACCGGATAGCATTAACCACAGAATAGTCAAGACGCATCCCCACCAGATTCACACTGTCAGCAGCCAAGCCTAGAGGCTGCCCCAGAACAGGAGGCAGAACAGAGTTCCGCGTGCCTGAGAGAGGGCCCGCGGTGACCACGGAACAGGCCACGGCGGGGCCACCAAGAGCTGAATCAGGGCCGGGGACCACACAGCTGAGCCCCAGCCCGGCGCGACCAGGACCAAGTCCTGCGCTCCCGACGTACCCGCCCCAACAGCTGAGCTATCAGGTGTAAGGGGGGGAATGCGTACAGAATCCCGGACGGCCACGGAATCGGTCCCAGACCTGCCCGACTATGTCTGGACGTAATCCCCACTTGTCAGAGTGAGGACCGCCCGCGACATCACACCTGCACTCACATTCACCCTGCCGGAGATGTGGAGAGCCCTCAGGCAGAGCAGATGGAGAACGCCCATAACCAGAGCCCGACCGCCGCCCGGTGCAGACGGCGGGAGCGCACTCCACCCTGTCTGACAATATACGACGCTGACGTCGTGTTGTCCGTCCTGACCAAAACATGCTTGCCCACCACAAGGTGGTCGAGCCGTTTGAAGGACTGCCTTCAATTCCAACACATTGAATGTAGCGCAGACCGCACAGCATGGCAGCTGCCCCCTACTGCGTTGGCCCGACACGTCCCCCCCCCCATCCCATGAGGGAGGCGTTGGTGAAGACTGTGACGTGTGACAGCCTGCTGCCCACGGGGACCCCGCAGGTGAGGGCACCAGACCCTCCCCAGAAGACGAGGTCCCCCAGTACTGACATGGGAACCTTCAGCCGCTTCCATATGTCTCACACCGGGTCCATTTCCATACTGGAAAAAACCACCTCTGCATCCTCCTCATGAAAAGGAGGCCAAGAGGGACCCCAGCAGCAGGCGCATCACGGACAGCGCCGTAACCGTCCTAGGACGGAACCTCCCGAGCGCGCAGAGAATCCAACCACTCGCCGCCGCTCCGAGAGGGATGCCCATATAGACCTTGAGCTTAGAAAAAGCCCAAGTACTCCACCCGTTGACTGGGAAGAGGAGAACTCTACTTCCAGTCTACAGCAAAACCCAGGCTGGTGAGACACCACCTGCCTGGTATGAGACCTGGCGATCTACCCTGACCGGCCAAAGGACCAGAACGTCATCCAGGGCAGAATACAATTCGTAACCCCCGACGACGCAGAGGCCCAGCGCGGTCTCCACGCACTTGGTGAAGATGCGGGGAGCCAGAGAGTAGCCGAACGGCAGCCTCTGGTACCCGTACGCTAAGCCCTGCAAAGGAAGCGTAGGTAAGCCCAGGATGGAAGATCGGGATGCGAACACGCATCCTACAGGTCTGAACCAGTCCCCCACCTGACAGTGTATAATAGGCGGGAGACGGTCAACATTCTGAACCTTCCATGGGACAGGTCCAGTATGGGTCTGACAACCCCCCCCCCCCCGATTTCTCGGGCACCAGAGAATACCGGGAGGAAACGCCACGCATCGCGTCCTCCTTTGGACCACGACGATGGCTTGCTTCGCCAACAGAGATTGGATCTCGTCGGCCAGAGCTGTCACTGCTGTTGACCCTGACAATAGGGTCTGTACCAAACCTGAAAACGGAGGGTGGGGTTGTGAAAACTGCAACACAAGTCCCCGCCTTAGCGTTCTCTCCATCCACCTCGACATATGGCACTGCTGTAGCCATATGTGATGATAAACCCAAGCGCACCCGCCGCCACTTGGCGCTGGTCCGCCAGGAACCGTAGATAGGCGGCCCGGTCCCACCCGCTGTGCGTTGCCAACCCTGGACTCGCCAACTGCGTGAGCAGGGTGTCTCGTTATCGCACCCTGACACTACCAACAAGGCAATCGCACCCAAGGGGGGACCCCGACAGAAAGGGACGGTTTGATACGGGGGAAGCTGACATCACACTGGGTGACAAAAGCTCCCCCACTGAACACCTCCCCGGCATGGATTGCTGAGGAACTGTTCTACAGCTGGACATGCAAGGCGTGAGGTCCCCACACTGCCCGATAGGGTGGGTTCCTACACACCGTAGCCCTGCAGTGATATTACAACCACCCAAATCATGTGCGCCTGACTGACCGGCTGACTGACGGTCTTCCTGCTGTGGGAGGCACTAACGTGATACCCGGCCTGGCGAGGGCGGAGCTGGGGGAACTCGCGCTGTGACCCCCTGGGCCTCAAGTTCCCCCGCTGACAACCTTCGTCGTTGACAGACACAACACCAGGCTCACCAAACACAGATGCAGAACGTGTGGCGTGGGAGCCGCTTGACGGCACAGCATACTCACGGACAGACCCAGGCCTAGCCAGCAACTGGGTGTCAGCCCCTGTCCCCATGAGAAGCGAAACGTGGGGCCCCTCGTGCTTCACTGAAGGCACGCGGCCCGCAGCCAAAGGGAGCAAATCAGAGCTTGTATCCCGCTGGTGTTGGGGGGGGGGAGTGACCGGAGAGCTAGCTAGACACAGCTAGACGGCAACGTTTTTTTAGGGCATGCTCATCTAATGTAGCCGATCCCTCGGCCGCCAAGGCTGTCGGCCTTGTGATCACCTGTTGTCTTTGTGTCCAGGGTACCTCAGGCGGGGGAAACATGGGCGCTGGTTGGGGGCCTCGCCACAGCCGCTGGCGAGGCCGTGCCCTCACCTCTGGCTGCACGGTGTGAGGCGGTGTGGGGCCTAGGTCAAATACCGCCCACGCTCCTTTGGAAAGACCAAAGTCCCTCTGCGGAGAGGGGAGCCGTGAGGAGGGAAAACAACTTCTCTCCTCCTCAAGGGGAGACTGATCCAACCGAAGATGTCTGTAAACAAGCGTTGACAGCATCCTAGCCCTTCCTGCGGTTATAGCTTGCGGCTAGGTCTAAAGCTAATAACCTCAAAATCTTGCGCGATGTTTCGACGTCGGCTGGCCCTAAGGCCCCACCACCCGACACCATTTTTGACAGAAAAAACAGCAATTCAAACAATGTTGCTAGTCGCTGGTAATTCTATACCGCGGCGGTATAGGCTTTAACAGCCCACCAGCCATCTGCCGGGCCGACTCGCCTCATGGCGTCGGCCGGGCGGGACACTGTTCCACCATGTCAGAGGCAAAGGACTGATGCCACCTGCTTCACAAGCACGGAGCACCAGTGGTGGCTGCAGACAAAAGACTACTACTAGTGAAGCACTGCCTCACTAGTAGGAATGCAGCAACATCCACTGTGGTGTGCACCCATGAAGGGGTAAATGAATAAATGAATGAAAACTCCACTAACACACTGCAGAATGGGCTAGCCCATACACACAATTGTTAAGGGGATGCAGACCAGAGAAAAACACCAGTCCCGCACACAATTCATAGATTCACAAAAAGCACACCAGCCCTGGGCCTCAGCACATCCACCCATGAAAATGGTAAAAAAGTCCCCGCTAAACCCCCAACATTAGACACCGATTGACCGTCAGCATGAATGGTTAAGAGGAGGGAAGACCTTTTACTAAAGACAGCCCTCGGCGGGGAACAAAGAACGGAGACCCAGCATTGTAGCATTAGCATTAGCTGCGCGCACTAGGATAGTTGGGAAAACACCCAAAACAGAGTCATGACGACCATGTTTTCCCAAATATCCTGCCCCTCGCGCCAATACATCACACGGCTGTCTCACGGGACAACGAGCAGTATTACTCATGCTAGTATCAATGCCTGACAACGCAGGCCTACCTGTGCGCGACATAGCTCGACTGCTAACCGTCGCGCGATGTCCCTTAGTCCGCTGTCACGAGATGAGGAACCCCAGGACAGGCCCGATGCGCTGGTAGGATGTGCCGAGAAGATTCCAGGGGCTGGTGAACCTCCGGCGAAAACCCAACATTGTGTAATTTCTTCCTGCGTTTCATAACAACTAGTTCACGGAGTGCACTGCACCGTCCGTGTTGGAAACAAAAAAGAGGAAGGTAGAGTATGACCATGTCCGGTGTCATATAGTAGGACCCGGGGGGCGTGGCCTGGTCACGTGCATGTGAGTGCAATTGTTTGTTCGTGAGCACAGTAGGTGCTAGGAGATAAGAGATATCTCATAATGGCAAAGAGCGAGACGCGATGACCAGTATGATAATATAACTACATCTGATAACTACATCTGATAACTACATCTGATAACTACATCACTGATAACTACATCTGATAACTACATCTGATAACTACATCTGATAACTACATCTGATAACTACATCACTGATAACTACATCACTGATAACTACATCACTGATAAATACATCTGATAATAACTACATCTGATAACTACATCACTGATAACTACATCTGATAACTACATCTGATAACTACATCACTGATAACTACATCTGATAACTACATCTGATAACTACATCACTACATAACTAAATAACTGTGTAGTTGTACCTCCTCTCCAGGTAGTAGTTGCTGTGGTCCACCAGGCCCTTGGAGCGCACAATGTCCGACAGCTTGGAGGAGAGAAGCCGGTTGTCTCTCTCGATGGTGGCGAGTCGCTCATCCTGCAGCTGATGGATGGAAATGGATACTTAAATGAAGCGCTGGTGCAGAGGTGGAAACAGAACTTAAATGACAGTTAAATAAACACATACTATTGTTGCTGCATCTTCTCACCAGGTTCCAATACAATTCAACAAGCATGTCCTTTTCCAAAACAGGAAGCTCACAGTATAATCAGATGTGTCTTCATTATGTTCTACACACGTGAATGCTTTCAAGCTCCGCCCCCTGGCAGCCCATTCAAACTCAGCCACTTCTGAAAGTTGCTCTGTTGTTTCTTTTATTAGCGATATCCATTCATTTTCATCCATCCAGCCTGATGTTATCGTTGGGAATGGATTTGAGCTCGCAAAAGGGCAAATACCGCCGCCTACGCCTTCCAGCTGGTATTGCACTCCATTGGGAATGGTGTAGTTGAAAGTTGCTCTGTTGTTTCTTTTATTAGCAATATCCATTCATTTTCATCCATCCAGCCTGATGTTATCGTTGGGAATGGATTTGAGCTAGCAAAAGGGCAAATACCGCCGCCTACACCTTCCAGCTGGTATTGCACTCCATTGGGAATGGTGTAGTTTCTTTTCTGGGCGGGGTTTAAATACTCAGGCGAGGTAGGCCTCAACAACGATGGCATGGAACATTAACCCCGCCCGCCCGTCATTGTGTAACGGTCGGTAATGTGGTACGGACCTCCACGAGCAGTATTTGGAATGGCGATCAGATAATTGGATTATTTATTTTGCATTACATCAGATACAAGGTAAGAACACTATATATAAATATGATCGTTGATCTGATATTTATTTCTACCCCAATCAACGCTGTCTCTGCGTGTGTGTGTATGTGTGTGGCTGTGTGCCGTTGGGTGCAGGACGTGGGGGGGGCGCCGCGCTCCAGGGCTGTTTTCATTCTTGCATGAGGAAGGATAATAATGATGATCTAGCGTTGATTTCAGGAAGATTCGATAATCAGGCAAAAAATTACAACGTGTTTAGTGTATTCCACTAAAGGGCTATTATTGTGTCTTTTCCTGGAATTACTAAGAATCACCAAAACTATCCTCATATTCAAAATGGTATAAAACGGAAAGGTACCAATAAAAAAACAATCCGTTTTATACATGTTCACTGGAAGCAACTCACTGATAATCGACGGGTGTATTAGACCCAAAGCTATAATTTAAGATATATTTTAAGCACTCGCAAATCTCTCAGTCCCCCCATTGATTAAATCGGTGGCGTTCTAGCGCCCTCTCGCGAATTAAGCGATGGCGCTGAATGAGTTAATGCCCGGTCCATCAATAACAAGGCCCTCATTGTAAATGAATTCATAATGGATAGGATAGTAGATACTGTATGCACTGCCCTATAGTAGTACGTACAGTACATACAGTACACACATCTTAGCGTGACATCTTAAGGCCGCCACAGAGTCGGGTGTGAGCGGACCAGACTCCACAGAGGCGTTGCGTACCGGCGTCACACAAAAGGCTGCTTGGCGTGTTGGTTGACATCGACCTGCATTAAATGTAGTAAACTGGCATGAGAAATGTAGGAGATTGGTAAGCGGAACATTACAATAATTCACCCACGGAACGATGTGTTGGGGATAAGGGTTCCGCACGGACAATTATGTTTGTTACTTTCCTGTCGGCAAACGAGTTCCTGTTAGCTAGCAAGTAGCAAGTAAACAGAGTTGACGTTGAAGTTGAATAAACGTTTAGCAAGATTTTATTTTGCAAACTACATTTTGTGTCGTCGTTTTTAGTCAACAACATTGCATGAATAATTTCATCACGTTAGTGTCACATGATCTCCATTAACGTGACGTCTCGTTTTCGTCAGGGGAAACAGCTTCGTTGACGACCATATTTAAATGTTACTTGTATGGGAGTCGAACCCGGGTCGGCCGTGTTGCACCGTAGTTGTAACTGAGGGGTTACAAAACCCTGACTGTATTAAAGATTGTGATAGATTAAACCACTGCTAGGTATGTACTTTAATTACTGGCCAGACAGTACATCGAATATATATGGTGGACACTCATAATAACACGGCATTGACAAAGAAATAGTATTTGAGGGTATTTTATTATTATGCAACATTAGGTTACAGAATGAGAATTAGGGTCGCGCTTGTATGGCGAAGAATATGCATAAAGTCAGTCAGTAGCATGAGTCACTGGGAATAGAATGATTCCTACGATGGGTACTAAGCTGACGCCACCTGGCGTATAATAGCAATTATAGAAGGCAACGCTGGTACCGCCTGGAGACACTGGGTTCCTCCCAGAGGTGTAAGGTCTGGAGGATAGAGGAATGTTCGGATACTCAGTCTGATTCAATGAAGAATAAGGGGGTTCACGTACAGAAGCCAGTCCTTGTAAATCCAACGATCAGCAACAAAAGCAATAACTGTAATCCAATGCTCGATAGCAAACGATGATAGCCAGCCAGCCTCGGTCCATGAGGCCAGCCCGAATGTAAATCCTCACGAGGTTAAATCCCAAACGACAGTGGAAATTAACGATGCTCTTCTCCGGGTAACACGTTCCACAATCAATATAATCCAACCAGTAATGGTTCTGCAATCGCCGCCGCTGGTTCTCCTGTGCACATGTCCAGCAGGTTCTCCGACTAGGCCTCCTCGTGTGCTGGTACTAAGGTATTTAGTCCACGCGCACTGGCTAAGGTCCACTAGCTAACACGAACGAACCGCTGGGTAATGCTACACACGAACGAACTGTGGTTGGCACGATATACAATAAATGAACGACTATTCACTTCACATTAAACTAGGTCACACTTGACGTTACTGCATTAAACTCTGACACTTTACTATTCAATTCGCACGTGGTTCTCAACGCTCTGTTAGACGCACTGCTGTTCACTTCACTGTTACCGAACACAGACAGACTTTAGACGAATTGCTGCTGTGCGCACCTGCGCCGTATATATACTTAAGTGATTATCTAGTCCCAAACCTCAGTTCTTGTCTGGAATCAATACGCTGTCTCCGGGCATGTTACGACATGCCTGGGCTTGTCTTTGAACCTGACTTTGGGGGCTTGCGGGCTGGCGCCTACGGGCGTTATCCAATAAGGAGAGTGAATATTACTATGGTTCGAACGCAGGTCTAAAGGGATATACCGTGTATATATAAATAATATACAATGTATATAAAACAATAAATGTCGATTCTCAGCTTTAATCTGGCCCTTCACAACAGTAGTGCTGTATGCGGTGCGCCACTCGGGAGCCCCTGATGACCATATTTAGTCATCATTAACACTGGGCTCTACCCACCTGGAGCTTCTTGAGATTCAGCTGCACATGAGCCGGCGTCGTCATGCCCTTTGTGTCCACCAGGGGCAGTGCTGTGTTCACCTTGAGGAGGAAATACAGGTTAGCTATCAAATCAAATCAAATCACATTTATTTGTAACGCCCGACATGGGCCGGACACATCTTCTTTAAACAAGTCAAGAAGAAACATCACAATAAATCAAGAACAAAACAAAAACACCATAAAGTCCAAATATTTTTTTTAAATAAAAAAAATAAATGAATGCAACAACCAGACATACCCCACGCGAAGGTAAGGAAAAACTCACTAACACCCATCACTCTGGATCATGACTATCAGTCACAGTTATGGTATTCCTGTGACTTCCTGTGACACCCAAAGAACTTCCTGTGACCAGTGTTGTAGTCGAGTCACTAAATCTCGAGTCCGAGTCGAGTCTCGACTCCCCGGTGTTCGAGTCCGAGTCGGATCCTTTGAATGAAATGAGAATGTAAACAAACACGGCGTCACGTTAGTAAGTATCACTGCGTTGCGTGAAATCACTGACTGCGCCCCGAGAGGAGTGGTTTGGCAAAAAATTGTTCAGAGTATATTTGCTTAGAAAACGTAATTGTCTAATTCAATTATATTTTATTTCTCGATGTGGTAAATACACAGGTCACAACATGTTTACAGGAACGTTTTGGAGTTGTATTTGGAGTGTATTTCATGACTGTAGGGCACTGTAGGGAACGTCAGGGTACAGGTCTGACCCACTTCCAGTGATGAAGCTAAGCTACGCTAACAGAGCGGCTGTTCCCTAAGCCTAATGCACGCACAGAGAAGAAAGGGGTATGTATCTTCTTGTCTAACTCCAGGGAAGATGGCAAATAAGCTAATTTCCCAAAATGTTGGCGTTTTCCTTTAACACCAAGAAAACAGTGTGTATGATGTTCACAAAGTCACCAGTAGAGGTCACTCACTCTAATGTGTTTCTGGGAGAGGCGGAGCTGGATATTGTAAATGAGTTCAAGTATCTTGGGGTCACATTGGACTCTACATTGACCTTCAAAAGTCATGTGAAGAAAGTAACACAGTCAAGTTTAACATCGAAAACTTCAGGCAGATCAGGCCCTGCCTGCCAGTTAATGCTGCAAAGATGTTTCTGCATTCAATGATTTTATCACACATTGAGTACTGTTTTATCAACTGTCTCTTTCATATGTCACTACTCTTACACGAATAGAATTACTCTACAAAAAAGCCATAAAAGTATTTGATAGTAAACCAAATTCATTTCATCACTGTAATATCTTAGAAAAACATAACATGCTAAGTTTCGAGAATTTCCAAGTTTTCAAATATACTTGCTTCATGTACAAGGTTCTGCATGGACTTGCCCCTCCCCCATTGAATGAGTTCAGCCAACAAAAAGGAGACACTGGCATTACCACCAGGGCCATCAGTAGAGGGGACTGTAAGGTGCCTTTTCGGTATACTACCTTTGTTAAAACTGTGTTCTCTGTTAAAGGTGGTAACTACTGGAATACAGGGGCGTTTTTAGGGTTAGAAAACATTGGGGGCTTCAGCCCGGGGGCTTTTTTTTTTTAAACACAGAAATACGCAATTTTAGAGTAATTGGAGATGAATTGTTAGGGTTTGACACCGACCCCAAACGCAACGACACAAGAGAGTAGGATACAGAGTTGCCAAAAACAAGGGCTTGTTTATTAAGACTAAATTAACAGCACAGACTGGGAAGAGTTCAAACAAAGACTGGAATACAAGCAAGGATGAATGTTGCTGCTCTGCAGCTTCTCCCGGGATGGTAGTCAGGGGAAGCAGACGCTGACGTCAGAGCCGCTCTGCAGACTTCTCTCGGCAGAATCTCCGAGGTGGTTGCGGGACCGAGAGAGAGAGAGGGAGCGAGTTAACTCAGAGTGCAGGTGGAACAGAGCAGGAGATCAGGAGAGGTGACTTGTACCCGAAAACAGAGTTATCCAAGTGACTGAATCTTCGGTGTAAATACACACTGTGAGTAACGTTCCAAACACAATCCCAAGTGATAGATATCTTCGGTGCAAAATAAACACTGTGAGCGAAGTCCCAAAAATACAAATCCAATGTGATAATATCTTCGGTGTGTAAACACACAGTGGGAGATGTTAGGCCAAAATATTATCCCAATGAAACAATCCAAAAAAGGCTAAACGCTGGGTGAGTGACTGTCTGATAAAAAGCTGGAAATCTTCAGTGTTATAAAAACACACGAAAAACGGAATTGGATCAAAGACAGTCATAAAAAACTCACCCAGGCGTTGTGCGTAAAGAGCGTTGGAAACAGAATGGAGCGAGCGCGTCGCCTCGGGGAAAGGGTGTCCAAGAGGAAAGCTTCTTGAATATCCTGGAGGCAAAGCACAGGGAAACAACAGCAGGCAGCAGGAACGGCGAATGCAACAGAAATATCAAAACGATCCAACAAAACTTGAATGGGGAAACGGGGTATAAATAATCAGGGAATGCTTAATTGACAAGCAGTGACAGCTGAGGGATGTGATTGACAAGCGTGTGGTTGGGGGAGCACCAATCAACGACGTCTATGGGAAGAAGCGTGTGAATAGGGGAATGCAATGATTAACAGAAAACTAAAGGAAAACAGAGCGAGTAGGCTTAAAGGAACAGAGCGAGTGGGAGAGCAGCGGACCAATCATCACAGTACTTCAAGAAGCCTGTGGTGGGGAAAGAACCAAACCTTACAGTACCCCCCCCCTCCACGGGAGCCACCCGGCGACCCACTCGGCCCCGGCCTGCCCGGACGGGACCCAAGGAAGCCGGCGATCAGGGGCACTGGAGAGGGGGACAAAGACAGAGGCTCGGAGAGGGGGACCGGAGACGTGGACAGAGGACCGGCGAGGGAGGCCGGAGACGGGGACTGGGACCCGACAGCGGAGGCCGGGCACGGGGACTGGGGCCCGACAGCGGAGGCCGGGCACAGGGACAGAGAACCGGCGAGGGAGGCCGGAGACGGGGACTGGGGCCCGACAGCGGAGGCCGGGCACGGGGACAGAGGACCGGCGAGGGAGGCCGGAGACGGGGACTGGGACCCGGTGAGGGGGCTGGACGGCACCCGAAGACACCGGGCACGACAGGAGGGGCTCCACCCCTTGATGGTACCGGAGGACCAGGCGACGTGGGGCTCGTGCAGCGCGAGCCAGGGCCTGCCCAGGACCACAGGGACAAGAGGAGAGCTGGTGACGAAAAACTGGAGCCTCTCAACGTGGTCACCAGCAACGGTGAGAAGGACTGGACAGGTGCGTTGAGTGACGTCAGCCAGGCGGCGATGACCCATTGCGAAGACCTCCAAGGGCCTCTCGAGGTCCTCAAGTGGAATGTTGGCCCGGGTGGCAAACCCAACGTCCATGAAACTCCCATCAGCACCAGAGTCCATGAGTGCACCCACCGTCGCCCGCTGGTCCGCCCAGGCTAGGGTGACGTCCGCCAGACGGTTGGGTGGTGCACGGGTGGGGGAACAGGAAAGACGGCTCACCAGGATCTCCCGGGGTCCCGGCGAGCCTGGTCCTCTTGGCCGGGCATGGCAATTGGAGACACGGTGTCCATCCCGGCCACAGTAGAGGCAACGGCCGGAGAAGAGCCTGGACTCCCGTTCGGCCGGGCTAAGGCGGTTGCGTCCCAGCTGCATGGGTTCCTCCTCGGTGACGGTTCGGGAGGGAACAAACCCACCAGTCACGGAGGGGGCAGGGCGGTCAGCACTGTAGAGGCGGCCGCCGGGAAAGGGAGCCCCTGAGCGGAGGTCGATGGCACAGTCGTAAGGCCGGCGAGGCGGAAAGACCTGAGCCCTGGACTCCCTGAAAACCCCCTCGAGGTTGTGGTACTCGGGGGGTACGTCTGGGGTACTGAAAACCTCCTCGAGGTCGTGGTCCTCGGGGGGTACGTCTGGGGTACTGAAATCCTCCTCGAGGTCGTGGTCCTCGGGGGGTACGTCTGGGGGTCCCCGTCGGGTTCTCTCACGTCTTCTCTCCTGGAGGCGTCCGTCGATGCGAATGGCGAGGCTGAACAGGTCCTCGAGGGAGTTAGGCTCCTCCCGGGTCGCGAGCTGGTCCTTGACTGCGTCACTGAGCCCCCTCATGAAGGTTAGGCGAAGTGCTGGGTCGCTCCAACCACTCTCCACCGCCGCCAGTCGAAACTCCAGGACGTAGTCAGTTACCCCGCCGCTCCCCTGTCGGAAGGTACCCAACCGGGCTCCAGGGTCCAGACCACGGGCTGGATGGTGGAACACCCTGCGGAGCTCAGCCACGAAGTCTGGATAGGAGAAAACAAAATCTGCATCCATTGCCCAGGAGGAAGTGACCCACTGGGCAGCCCGGCCTGAAAGCAAGTTTGTCATATAGGCCACTTGGGCCCCTCTAGAAGTGAATCGACTTGGTTGATGACGGAAAACCAACTCACATTGCATGAAGAATGTGGCACACTCCTCGGGATTGCCGTCGAACAGCCGTGGGACGGAGAGACGGGGTTCCCGAGGTGCGGGATCGGGAAGCGTGGGAACTGCTGGGGCTGCGGGGAATGCTCCTGAAGGAAGTGAGGGAAGTAAAGCGTTAACGGTGTCGCACAGCGTGTGAAGCTGAACGAGAATACCAGATTGTTGTCCTGCCAGAGCGGCCAGGGACCCTTGAATAAGCTGGACCTGCTCCCTGAGTTCCAGTACAGCTGCCACAGCCGCATCTAGCTGTAGGCTGTGTTCCCTGGCTGACTCTAACTGGACTGCCGCTGCTGTGCTGACTCTCTTGCGGGCGCAGACCGCGCAGGCCAGTACGAACTCCTTGACGTCGCTCCTCATGGTGGGCCACCAGAATCGACGAGCCAGGAAGGAGAACGTGCGATGAACGCCCGGGTGGCAGGCGAACCGGCTGGTATGGCCCCACTGGAGGACCCGGGACCGGACTGAGTTGGGGACAAAGAGACGATGAACCGGTACATTGCCTGGAGCGCGATGGAAGCGTAGGGCACGCCTTACCACCCCCTCGATGCCCAAGGTGATGACTCTCTCTGTGTCGGCTGGGGTCGTCATATGGGTTGGATCGTAATGTTAGGGTTTGACACCGACCCCAAACGCAACGACACAAGAGAGTAGGATACAGAGTTGCCAAAAACAAGGGCTTGTTTATTAAGACTAAATTAACAGCACAGACTGGGAAGAGTTCAAACAAAGACTGGAATACAAGCAAGGATGAATGTTGCTGCTCTGCAGCTTCTCCCGGGATGGTAGTCAGGGGAAGCAGACGCTGACGTCAGAGCCGCTCTGCAGACTTCTCTTGGCAGAATCTCCGAGGTGGTTGCGGGACCGAGAGAGAGAGAGGGAGCGAGTTAACTCAGAGTGCAGGTGGAACAGAGCAGGAGATCAGGAGAGGTGACTTGTACCCGAAAACAGAGTTATCCAAGTGACTGAATCTTCGGTGTAAATACACACTGTGAGTAACGTTCCAAACACAATCCCAAGTGATAGATATCTTCGGTGCAAAATAAACACTGTGAGCGAAGTCCCAAAAATACAAATCCAATGTGATAATATCTTCGGTGTGTAAACACACAGTGGGAGATGTTAGGCCAAAATATTATCCCAATGAAACAATCCAAAAAAGGCTAAACGCTGGGTGAGTGACTGTCTGATAAAAAGCTGGAAATCTTCAGTGTTATAAAAACACACGAAAAACGGAATTGGATCAAAGACAGTCATAAAAACTCACCCAGGCGTTGTGCGTAAAGAGCGTTGGAAACAGAATGGAGCGAGCGCGTCGCCTCGGGGAAAGGGTGTCCAAGAGGAAAGCTTCTTGAATATCCTGGAGGCAAAGCACAGGGAAACAACAGCAGGCAGCAGGAACGGCGAATGCAACAGAAATATCAAAACGATCCAACAAAACTTGAATGGGGAAACGGGGTATAAATAATCAGGGAATGCTTAATTGACAAGCAGTGACAGCTGAGGGATGTGATTGACAAGCGTGTGGTTGGGGGAGCACCAATCAACGACGTCTATGGGAAGAAGCGTGTGAATAGGGGAATGCAATGATTAACAGAAAACTAAAGGAAAACAGAGCGAGTAGGCTTAAAGGAACAGAGCGAGTGGGAGAGCAGCGGACCAATCATCACAGTACTTCAAGAAGCCTGTGGTGGGGAAAGAACCAAACCTTACATGAATACTGATTAACTAGAATCATTAGAGGTTCTCAAAGTGAGGTCCAGGTCCATGAGAGGGATCTGGGCAGTCCCCATAGAAAATTCAAAGTTAACAGGACCAAACAGGGGCGTAGCTGGGGGGGGGGGGGTAGCTTAGGATGATTCCAAGGGCCCAGCACTGGGGGGGGCCCAACATTTTTTTTTTTTTTTTTTTTCACTAGACATCACTCAGGTGTATTATTGATGCTCTCATTGATACTATGTTTGTTTCTGAAGTGTGTGTGTGTGTGTGTGTGTGTGTGTGTGTGTGTGTGTGTGTGTGTGTGTGTGTGTGTGTGTGTGTGTGTGTGTGTGTGTGTGTGTGTGTGTGTGTGTGTGTGTGTGTGTGTGTGTGTGTGTGTGTGTGTGTGTGTGTGTGAGATATATAGAGAGAGAGGGGGGGCTTTGGTAGACTATTGCATTGGTCCATTCATTGAAGATGAACGCAATGCGACATCCTTTACTAGGCTCACCCACCAACAGTGCAGGTGCTGAACTGCTGATCCGAATGTATAGGTAAAAACCATATTATGCGTTTTCATCAATAAAAAAATTGCCAAAAAAATTCCGCTCGCGCGCTCGAATTCACTGGGGGCCTACAAAAAAAAATTCATGGGGCCCAGAATCTGGAGCTACACCCCTGGGACCAAATCATCAGTTTCTTATTTATTTATTTATTTAGCCAGATAAAACATTGATCTGGTCCAAGAAGCACCAACAGGAGTACAAATATATATATATATATATATATATATATATATATATATATATATATATATATATATATATATATATATACATATATACATATACTGTACATACATACACATATACACCAATAACAAAATAAAAACACAGTTAAGAATCATACACATAAGCAAATAAACAAACAAACAAACAAACATATGCACAGCCTATGTACAAAATAAATAAACAGTTCATCTCTAGTCTTTACAGTTTTCTTCAATTGCATAAACACTCAAATCAAAAGTATTACACAATTATCAAAACCTTACACTCAAGGAGCAAAATATAGGCCCAGATTTGCACCCCTACAATGTCAGCCTCACTTTTTGCAAAACAATACACACAGTGATTTGCAAAACACTAAACACACTTGCATTACATTAGACACAGAATGTCAAATTACCACACATATGAGCCAATTGGTTAAACACAGCCATCAGATGCACAAACACACCATTGCTTAATTGTAGATACACAATCAGGTTTAAGCACTATAAAAATGCAGCAGGTGAGTTCACCTGTCTTCAACTAAAATGGAAGGAGAGTGAAGTACTGTACACAGAGAACGTGAAAATATACAATACATTCACCAAACACTACACAAGACAACCAATGATGCATACTGATGAAAATATAAATGTTCTCCCATTTTCCCAAATCAGTCAACATGTCAACATGGAGAATCACAACAAAAAATGATCTTGCCAGATCCAGCTAGGCAAAGAGATAATGTCTAGTATTTTCTGTTTAAATTTTATCAAAAAAAAATTGTGTTACTGTAATTTTAACCTGTACTGGATACAGTATTTTATGTTTGTCTGATATTTGCTGAGCTTACAGTGTATGCACATAGTAGCATGAAAACTTGGACATGTATTGTTGTGATTCTCCATGTTGAAATGTTGACTGATTTGGTTATATGGAGAGAACATTTATATTTTCATCAGTCTGCATCATTGATTTGGGTATATGGAGAGAAAATGTTATTTTTTTCATCAGTCTGCATCATTGATTTGGGTATATGTAGATAAATAAATTATATTTTCATCAGTCTACAGCATTGGTCTTGTGTAGTGTTTGGTGAATTTATTGTATATTTGCACATTCTCTGCGTACTTCACTTACAGTACTCTAATCACTGAGAAGTAGAATTGCTAAATGTGTTTTAGGTTAAGCACGGCAGTGTGTGTAACTGGTTCAAACAGAATTAAGTCATATGAAATGTGTGTTTCATATGGTAACAAAATTAGTGTATGGTTTTGACAAGTGTTTAATTTAGCAAAGGATCTGAGGTGTTCTGATAATTGTGTGTGTGATTGTGCTAATTGTGTGTTTTGAAACACCGGGCCCCGTTTTCAAAATCATGCTTAGGCAATCGAAAAAAAACTGTATGTGTTTCATTATATACATATGTTTCAGTCTTCTCACAAAAAAAATATTCGATTTTTGGGTATTTTCCTGCCTTTGGTCCGCTTTGCATTCACATCTCAAATGAACCGCAGCAGGGTTCACTTGCAAGAGTGAATGAGCTTTCACACCACTCCAAACCAACCGGACTATCCGAGGTTCGATTAAAGCTTATTATAGGACACTGGACATGGGTATGGATGGCTCAAGGTGCTGCTGCGTTAAAGTGCACATCTTCAATATCTGTACTATTTAAAAGCACAGTGCAGGACACACTCAAAGGTTATCGCACCTCAGAGATGGCAGTGGACATGTATGACAGGACAAAGGCCATATGTAATGGCCTTTGGATTGAGGAACATACTACCAGCCAAAGGAGGAAGCAGAAAAGGATGGACGAGTATGTAGTTGAGTCATCTTGTGGCACAAGCTCAGACCTCAGCTCAGGAGATCAGCTGAGACAGAGACTGTTCTATCCAGTCGTCGACAGAATGCTGCAAGAGCTTGAGAGCAGGTTCTCATGAGTTGGATAACAACTTATGAGAGGCATACAGGCATGTTATCCAGCCTCAGACCAGTTTCTCTCAGTGGAATTGCTGCAACCCCTCGCCACACATTACAATATCCAACTATTGCCAGAGGAGATCACAGTTGCAAAGTGTTTCCTGGTCAGGACAGGCAGAGATGCAGTTCCTACTATCCAAAGTGTCTTTTCCCTCCTGGATGATAATAATAATAATAATAATAATAATAATAATAATAATAATAATAATAATAATAATAATAATAATAATAATAATAATAATAATAATAATAATAATAATAATAATAATAATAATAATAATAATAATAATAATAATAATAATAATGCATTTGATTTATAAAGCGCCTTTCAGGACACTTAAAAAAAGTCCACAAATCGGTGAATGAAAAAATTATAGGATCAAATGAAAACTACTTACTAAAAATGTTTAAAAGTACTAAAAACCAACAAAAAATACCAAACACTAACAAACATTCAGCACAGACAATGGGGATGCTGACATCTAAAAAAAAAAAAAAAAAAAGTAAAAAATTTTAAGATTTTTTTTTTTTAGATCCGGGGCTAGGAGAAAAAGCCCCGGAAGCCCAGGGCTAACAACGCCACTGCTGGAATAGCCTACCAGTTGTAATTAGAGAGTGCCCCACATACTCCATGTTCAAGACCCATCTTAAACTGCATCTTAAGGCAAACCAGAACTGTGATAATTTTGTATCTGATTTAGTTTATGTAACTTGTTTCTTGTTTTATTGTTGTTTTTATCATTGACTGTCACAATGCTTTTACCCTAAGCAGGCTATTTATTTATTTATTTATTGAAAGAGTTTTGAGAAGGTTTCGGTGTGGTATGGAAGAGTAGACCCCACATGCAGAGAGAGAAGAGGCTGAGACGACGGATGAAAGTGAACAGGCTTTTACTGAGCAGATTCGACAAGGATACATGTTACAAATGGTAGCAAAAACAAAAGCGAACTGCAAAACCCGGAAACAAACTATACACAGCAAAGCTGGCAAAAAGGTGGACTAAGAGAGGAACGGACTCACAGGGAATACAGGTGACAAAAAGTGAGTATGTGACCAAACCTGCATGCTACCATGTCCTCCCTCCTCACTCCCCCCCCCCACCCCCCCCTCCCTCATCTTTCTCTGCCGAAGACTTTGCGATCTTCTTTGAGGAAAAAGTGGAGAACATCCGCAGCTCCTTCTCCCAACCCCCACCCATTCCAAATGCTGAATCGAGAACCTCATCCTTCACTCTGTCATCTTTCTCTCCCATTACAGAAGCCGAGACCCTGACACTGGTAACGTCGAACCGTCCGACTACATGCCAGCTGGACCGGCTACCCTCACCACTCCTCCAGACCATAGCACCAGACATCCTCCCATTCCTAACTGCAACCATCAACTCCTCACTCAACTCGGGGGTGGTCCCCACCTCCCTAAAACAAGCCAGAGTCACGCCCCTCATAAAAAAACCATCCCTAAACCCTACCGTCATAGGCAACTACCGTCCTGTCTCTCTTCTCTCCTTCCTTTCTAAAACTCTTGAACGTGCTGTATCCAACCAACTTACTGCTTATCTCTTACAGAATGACCTCCTAGACCCTAATCAGTCAGGCTTCAGGACTGGTCACTCCACAGAGACAGCCCTCATTGCGGTCACAGAGGCACTTCACTTAGCAAAAGCGAAAGGCCTCTCCTCTGTCCTGATTCTCCTAGATCTATCTGCAGCCTTCGACACAGTCAACCACCAGATCCTCCTCGCGGCCCTCGCAGGAATGGGAGTGGCTGGCTCTGCGCTGACATGGCTGTCATCATACCTCAATGACCGCTCCTACCAAGTGTCATGGAGAGGGACTCTGTCGGCCACCCGCCCCCTGCGGACAAGTGTCCCCCAGGGCTCGGTTTTAGGACCCGTTCTCTTCTCCCTCTACACTAAATCACTGGGTAACATTATCACGTCTCATGGCTTCTCCTACCATTGTTATGCCGACGATACTCAACTCTTCCTCTCCTTCCCTCCCTCAGATATCCTCGTCTCTGAGCGGATCTCGGCCTGTCTGTCCGACATCTCCGCCTGGATGACGACCAACCACCTCAAACTGAACCTAAGCAAAACAGAATTGCTCCACCTGCCGGCCAAATCCTCCCCCCTGACCGACCTTTCCATCACAGTCGAGAATGCAGCTGTGACCGCGTCCCCGACCGCCAATAACCTTGGTGTTGTCCTCGATGACCAGTTGAACTTCTCTGCTCACATCGCAGCGACAACCAGAACCTGCCGATTCCTCCTGAGCAACGTCAGAATCAAGTCTAAACAATTCGGCTAGCTAACGTTAGCCATTAGAAAAGAACGCTAGCCTAGCCACAAGCTAGCGGCAACATTCATTCATTTACACTAACACAGTGCACATGCAAATATTATCTGCAGGCTGCATTAGCAGCCAGCAGCCAATGTGATACATTACATTGTGTTTATATGTGACATAGCCAAGTTAACAACGTTTCATTAAATCCCTTAATCAAGTCTAAACAATTCGGCTAGCTAACGTTAGCCATTAGCAAAGAACGCTAGCCTAGCCACAAGCTAGCGGCAACATTCATTAATTTACACTAACACAGTGCACATGCAAATATTATCTGCAGGCTGCATTAGCAGCCAGCCGCCAACGTGATACATTACATTGTGTTTATGTGTGACATAGCCAAGTTAACAACATTGTTCTCTAAACAGTTAGCTAACGTTAGCATCCAGGCTAATCAGGCTTTCGTTTTACAAACACTACAACTTACTTTTTTCTGATCCAGGTGCATAAGTCCACTTCTTCATGTTGCTCAGTTGCTGGTTTATACTTCGGTCCTAATGTTGGCGCAAAGTTTAATTTAGCCTACTGTGTGTTGTTACAGCTGTACTGTAAACTACTAGCTACAATTTAGCTTGCCTTCACAGTCCAAGATGGCACGTTCACGTCAACTACAACTACACTAGTCTTCAACTGAGATAAAAAAAAAATATATATATATCATCCAGTGCACAACAATAAGTGAACAAATGAATAAAGATCTTAAAATATGAATGATTATATTAGGCAAATTAATGTTCTTCTTCAGGCAAAATGCACACATGAGATGATGGAACACAACTTTGACTAGAACACTGACGCCAGTCCATCTGCAGTTCTGCATGTATTTTACTAATTAAAAAAAAATAATATATATATATATATATATGTAAATTAATAATAATTATGAATTATGAATTATGAGTGAATTTGTGTTTCACGTGTTGTCATAGAGAAACCTCCACTGATACCTTGTCTTATAGGGACTGCTACCTTATCATTTAATTGAGCCGTGATTAACACAACAAAAGGATTCAGTGTCCCCGATGACATTACTGGTTGCCATATTCAAACTCATTTAATCTCAATAGCTGTCAAACTAAATGAATATTTGCAAAACTGTTTTTGGATGTGTGCGAGATTATTTGTCAAATAAATTGCCACTGTTTTTTGGTGAAGTGCCCCTTTAACCTAATCAGATGGCAGCGTTCCAGCTAATTTTGCAATGTAAAAACCATATCTGCATCATGTCATTGTGTCTTTACCAGCACAGCACCAGGTGTACTGGGACAACATCGGAGAGGTGCCTGCTAATGAAGGCAAGCTAGAGTCTAATGATTGTATGGTGAATAGCGCCATCTTGTGTCCAATCTGCCACCAGTTTATACTGTAAATCAGTGAGAGTTGCCAAGTGTTACAATGGCCCGTCCAAAGATCTCTCATCATTGTATTGACTATAGGGCTTAAACCACTAGACCTTGTATTCAAGATCCTTATATTTAATGGTTATCGTGTGCAGTATCACAATTAATACAACCATAACAACACATCATTCACCAACCCAATATACAGATTACAAAACATACATTAAAAACTAAAAATCTCTAGAAAAAATCTAGTACATTTACAAAACAACAGTGGAGGCTGCTGACCAAATTTTTAGGTGAAGCACAAATTATTATATTATATATTAAATTATATTTTTTAAACATCCCCAACGCTGCAACAACCCATCCTCCCAGGTGTCAGGCTCCTCATTCGCTTCCATTCATTTTGGGGACCATGTTTAAATATCATACTTCTGAAGTATAAACAAACTATACTGCTGTGACGATTTCAATAAAACAGACCATTCTGAGTCAATGGTATGCAAAACTGTACATTGGAATATCTAACACGGTTACCACCTTCCTCTGCACGAGGCCACAGATGGGTTTTATGTAACACAAGGACAATGAATGAATGAATGAATGAATGAGTGAATGAATGAATGAATGAATGAATGAATGAATGAATGAATGAATGAATGAATGAATGAATGAATGAAATGAATGAATGAAAACTTTATATAACAGATTGCAGAATGGGTACAATACAGTACGGCTCAATACACACAATTGTTAAGGGGATGCAGACCAGAGAAAGACTTTCGTCTCGTTTACATCAGGGTCCCCCATTTTCAATTCATCATAGCATGACATACAGATACAGTACTGCTACATCTATATATGACATACAGAGATATAGACAGTACTGCTACATCCAGACATTTATGACATACCAGATCTACAAATATACATTACTGTTTAAGAGTACAACGCCTGTCATATAGACCTATAGCATTGGAAACTCTGATTAACACTTTCAGCGCCACGCCTGGTTTTCCGTTTTACCGCTTGAATGCCACCATCGGCGCCAATGTTCAAGTCAAGTCAAGTCAAGAGTTTTAATTGTCACGGCATACAGGTATACAATGAAATGCGGGTGGTCTTGCCCGCAACGATGTGCAATACAGTGGTACATATAATAGAATCAAAGGAAGAAACAACATTGTGCAGTAACAGGTAGCAGGTAACATGGAGTGACATCTCGGTATCTGTACATAGTTATTTACAGAGCATGTGTGACATGCTAGTTAGCTTTGGTAGTGCAATACACTGTTCCTGTTATTCTAATTTAAAGTGTCCTTTCCTTTGGCCATAAGTGTGCGTGTGTGCGACATGAGTTAACGTTAATATCGCCTAATCTATGTTTTAAATTATGGCTATGTGTCTAATCTGCCCATCGCATTATCAAAGACTATTTTCCAGTCAGTGCTGTGAAGGCAGATTGTTTTTTTATCGCGTCGTTGCCGTTTCAGAGCAGTTAGAAAAGCCCCCGTTTTGATATAAAAAACAGCTCATTCTGGAGCATTCTATGAAAATCGTCTTTTAGTGGAATATTCCACAACGTTGATATTCGTCGGCCTTTTTATGAATCGTTTTCAAATAAACGCTAGATGATCAATATTATACGTGCACGCACGCACATTACGGCCGCGCACTGATAATCGCTCCGTTGATTTCCTCACGGACTTTTACAGTGAAACCGAAAGAAGACATTTCACAAAACAGCTTATAACTTCATCAAACTTACTCTGATTATCCTACCACTGATAACATAGAGTCCTTACCTGACATCAGATGGTATCCAACTGGTATATTCCAATTCCTGATCACCATTCGAAAAAATCGATACGTGTATGGATCCAACGCGATACAGTAGAACTCCATGATCCGCAGGGATCTGAGGCTCCAGAATGAACTCTAGTAACCCCGGCTGGATCAGTGAACTGGAAAATGTGGAGTACCGGATTTTTTTCCCCATTCATTTTCATTGAGTCCATTCCAAAATCACTTATGTCATCTGGGAGACGACAGGGGGCGCTTTTTTCCACAGTGATCGCCGGCGCCCCTCGGCTATACTCGGGTAGGCTCGGGTGATGCAATAATTTTTCAGATCGCAAAAAAAAAATAATAATAATAATTCCGAGAAATCTCGTGAGTGGCATGCAACCACCTATAAAAAAAACAGAGAAATCTCGTGAGTGGCACTGAAAGTGTTAAGGAGAGGGAGAGGAGAGGAGAGGAGAGGAGAGGAGAGGAGAGGAGAGGAGAGGAGAGGAGAGGAGAGGAGAGGAGAGGAGAGAGGAGGAGTGTTACAGTAACGTTACACAAACTGACAAAGCCAAGACACTTACCCATAAAGACGGTATCTCGATCGATCTTTCATTAATCCCATGGAAAATGTAAACAATAGCCATGTGCATCGCGAGCCAGCTTGTTACATCAAATTGATGTTTGGCTTTTGTCTCCCGAGTGAAGTTAGAACTACACTACTGTTACGGACACGTATTGTTCTCTAAACAATTCGGCCGGCTAACGTTAGCTCACGTTAGCGTCCAGGCTAAGCAGGCTTTCGTTTTATAAACACAAATTTTTTCTGATCCAGATGCATAAGTCCACTTCTTCATGTTGCTCAGTTGCTGGTTTATACTTCGGTCCTAATGTTGGCGCAAAGTTTAATTTAGCCTGCCCTACTGTGTTGTTACAGCTGTACAGCTTACTAAACTACTAGCGATCTGCCTAGTGCCTACACAGTCAAAACAGTCCAGCTGCAGGTCCGTTTAAAATATATATTGTATAAAAGTATGCTGTACAACTAATAAAGAAACTTGAGAAACTTGAGATTGGCCCCAGCTAAACCTAACCTACGGACCTGCAGCTGGACCCGTTTTGACTGTGCAATGCAGCACTCTGATTGGATTTGAAGGTTGTCAATCATTCAACATCTGTGTATTGGACTTCAAGGCTGTCAATCATTCAATCCACCATTCAATGGCAAGAGTTTAAATGCACAGACCGTGCTTAGATGACGTTAATAGCCTATTTTGATTGGCTATTATTTATTATTTATTTAATCCTGGGTCAACCTGTGCAGCCATCTGCACGAATATTTACTGCAGTCATTACTGCAATGCAGGCCTGCTCATAGCTGTACATTTTGGCCATTTTTGAAAAAAAAAAATTCACTGGCATTTTTTGTACAGAGGAAAATATTTATAATAAAAAAAAAAAAAAATCATAATTAAAAAAAAGAATATATATATATATATATATATATATATATATATATATATATATAATATATATATATATATATATATGTAAATTAATAATAATTATGAATTATGAGTGAATTTGTGTTTCACGTGTTGTCATAGAGAAACCTCCACTGCAAAACAATGAGCTTCTAGATAGACAGTAGGATCTATCAAATATAAAATATCCACACGGGTCCTTCTGGGTTTAGATGTCCACGTTTATTTAGTAAGAATAAAAGAACAAAAGACAAAATGCACAAGATTCAATGAATGGTCATTCTTCCTAAGCGAAGAGACAGACCCAAATCCCACAGTAATGACCAAAATAACCGAAGGTGATCAAATACAAATACAATGGTTGCATATTGTTGTCCAACCTACCCAGAGTATGAAAATAAAGATTTTGACTTCCCCACATACAAAAGGAACAGAGGTATTGAAGATGGGAATCAAACATGTGAATATGCAAATATCCAATCAAACTAACTTTACCCCGGTAGGCTATAAACTGTGTCCCTCAGGACAATGATAGAGTGACTGAGTGAATGTAACTCCTAATTACCTCATCTTTCACAACTCAGCATCTTCAAGATCAATTTAAATCCAAAACCCTGGGTAGAGGAGCTGTGAATGTCACTGATCTCTACTTCAGCTCACAAAACTCAGCCTCCCCAAAGTAATCTAACCTAAGTCCAGGATAGAGAGGCTGAGTGAATGTGGTGTTGACTCTGTGCAGGAGGGTCATGGTGTCAGAGACGCTGTAGAAGGACAGAGTACCTGCCCTGTGATCCAGGTACACTCCTATTCTGGAGGACCGGGGGCCCGGTACTCTTATGCTCTTGTTATTGTGGAGGAAGATGTAATCACCTGGAGGACTGCGATATAAAGCCCAGGATTTAGAATTTTATCCAAATCCACTGTCCACCCCGGTGCCTGTTCTACTAATGTCTTTGTAGGAGGCTGCTACACGAACCCCTCTACCTCCACTCCACTCCACCTCCCAGTAACAGCGTCCAGTCAGACCTTCTCTACCCAGAACCTGAAACCATTCAATAAATCTTTCTGTGTGTTTAGGATATGACTGCTTTTGCTGCATATATGTTGCTTTTCTGTTCCCCTCAGACAAAGACAGACGTGTGTGTGTTGTGTTTGGGTCCAGTGTGATCTGAGAGGAATATTGTAAGAAGTCAGCTCTGGTCTTGGGCTCTGGTGGCAGTAAAACATTAACTGCATTCACTGTTGTTGAGATTCTGGGCCACTGCTCTTTCAGAACGTCCTCTAGTTTGTCTCTCAGCTCAGACACAACCTCAGTCACATCTGCAAAGTACAGGAGGGGAAGGACACCGATGCTGGGTGAGTCTGTAGACTCACTGGGACTGGAGAGGGGGGGGTGACTCTGTAGAAAGTGGATGTGGTCCTCTGTGTGTGAGAGCTGCTCCAGCTCAGTGTCTCTCCTCCTCAGGTCCGCTATCTCCTGCTCCAGTCTCTTCTGCAGTTCTTCAGCCTGAATCACTGTGGTCCTCTGTTGGGCTCTGATGACCTTCTTCAGCTCAGAGCGCCTCGTCTCCAAGGAGCGTATCAGCTCAGTAAAGATTATCTCACTGTCCTCCACTGCTTTATCAGCAGGGCGATTGAGAGAATCAACAGCCTGTTGGGCCTCTTTGAGTCGCTTCTCTCTCTCCTGGACTTTCTGCTGACAAGAGCAGGTGTTCTCCAACTTCTCCTGAAGCCGTGTGGAGGCTTTGACCAGCTTGTGTTGCTTTAACGGAGCTACAGTATAATGAGGCTGGATGTGAGTTTCACAGAAAGAGGTCAGACATACCAGGCAGGACTCGAGGGCTTTCCGCTTTCTCCCAGTGCAGAAATCACAGGCCACATCTCCAGGTCCAGCATAACAGTGATCAGGAGGAGCATCTTGGAGTCATGTCTTCATTAGTTGTTCTATCACTTCAGCCAGCATGTTCCTTTTCTTCACAACGGGCCTCGGATTAAAAGTCTCCCTGCACTGGGGACATGTGTAGATCCCCCTCTGATCATCGTGATCCCAGCAGTCTGTAATACAGCCCATACAGTAGCTGTGTCCACAGGGAATAGTTACCGGATCCTTCAGTAGATCCAGACACAGAGAACAGCAGCACTGGTCCCGGTACAGATCAACTCCTTGCTGCGCCATTTTATTCTACAAAGAGCCAGTTTCAAGATGATGCACAATGAGATCTTCTTCTTCTTCTTCTTCTTCTTCTTCTTCTTCTTCTTTAGAATTTCCAGCAGTGTAGACGCATCGTGGCAATGAGATCTTTGTTGAATATATACTGTACACAAATGTTCTAGCATGTTCTATTATGACATCATACTGTGAAATCACAAATGTTCTAGAATGTTCTATTATGACATCATACTGTGACGACATCATACTGTGACATCACAAATGTTCTAGAATTGTCTATTATGACATCATACTGTGACATCACAAATGTTCTATTATGACACCATACTGTGACATCACAAATGTTCTAGAATGGTCTATTATGACATCATACTGTGACATCACAACGGAACATGTTTGAGTTCCATTTGAATAATATAAATAATGTTTGGTAAGGCTGTCCCCGAAGCCTGTTTTTGGGATTCAAACTTCGTCAGGGTTCTTCGAACGGACATTCGAACCTTCGTTTTTAATAAAAAAATGTAAATAAAAAAAATAGACAATTAGACAAATAGACAAAAAATACACAATTCCGCGCGGGGAAATTGTGAAAGTGTGGGTGACGGCTGTGCACCGCCAGCCAACAGGAGAGGGTCTGTATTGTCTCTATGACAAACGGTTCAAAAGATACAAAAAAGGGGCGCGGCCTAAGGACGTGGTCAATATAGACCAATGAAAGAGGATATCCCTACTGAGTACAATGGTACAACCCGCAAGTCTCTACGACAAACGGTTCAATTTAGAGGAGAGTCTAACTTCAAGAAACAGGCTGTTCATTCAACAATGTATGTATATGTAGACACCTGAATATGTCTAACAATAATTCAATGTGTCTAACTCTAATTCCTTGTACTCTACTGTGCTCACTGCTGTGTTCAGGATAACGTTGTGTAAACTCACTGACCCGGCTGATTCTCCACCTCCTAACATTGACATTTAATAGGGGGACATGACACTGGACTGCCGCCAGGGGTAGCTTGTGCGACGTTGGGCAGGGGGGACAACAGGTGAAGAAGTGGCTGGCTGAAAGTGGAACTCTTACAGCGGGACTTCCTCTTCATCGTTTTTCCACAGAAGCAAGCAGACGCGTAGAGCTGGAGCTCTAAACACTAAAGACACGCGGAATACGACCCCCGTCACGGTGCGGGTTAGTAATGTCGTATGCGATAGTTTCGCTTTCCAGTTAGTGCTTAGGGTACGTTTTGAACAAAGCAGAAGACGTTCTACTGCCGGAGGGTGCTGTGGATACTGCACGCGTTGCGTTTTAGCTAAAGTATAGGCGGAAGGCTAGAGGGTCGCACTGACCCACAGCTTAGCTTCAAGTATAGGCCTAGTAGCACAGTTAGCTCGCGTGTCGCTCCACCTCTCCCAGCCCCGCAGCGGACGCCGCAACAGACGTCGCCGGACCGCACCAGCCTCCAGCTTCGCCTGCCTAACATCAGCCCAGCCCGCCCCTTGCTATCACAGGTGACAACCACGGGACCGCTCAACGGCCATCTCACCACACGGACATTTGGTGTGAGAGCAGGCCAGCACTCGGTGGGTACACTCAAGCCAGGTACAGTTAGCGCTCCGAGCGCTGGAACTTTATCTGCGAACATTCTCCTTTTCGAGAGCGTGCCCTTTAAGGGCGAAGAGAATAGATACTTTGAACTGACACTAGTACCAGTGATTAGGGGCGCCCCGACGTTTGTTATATTGGGGAATGTCGGCTTAAATAGGACCTTTGTTTAGAGTGTCAGGCCTGGGCCCACTGTATTTTGGTTAGATGTGTTGTGCGGTAAAGGTGTGCAGACCGCACGTGTGTTTAATAATAATGAATCCCATTGAGTAGCTCGCGGAGCTCGCCAGTACTGTCTCTCTCTCTCTCTCTCTCTCTCTCTCTCTCTCTCTCTCTCTCTCTCTCTCTCTCTCTCTCTCTCTCTCTCTCTCTCTCTCTCTCTCTCTCTCTCTCCCCCCCCTGCGGATGAGTGTAAAGCATATTAACCATTTTACTTGTGAGATCTAAGTGCTATGCATCGTGCCTTGTGTTAAATATATGCTAACCTATACAAAAGAGAGGCGTACAAATGGGAGCACTGTGTGCGTGTCCGTTAATGTGTATTCTTGTTTAACCCCTTTCCTTTTGGGTAATGTACGTTATTGTTTAACCCCTTCTTACCCACGGCCTATGCATCATTGGGACAGGTCTCTGCTCGTCAACAAGGAAAGGTACTGCTTTGGGGAGAAAGTATATCATCCATCACTACTGCCACCGGGTGTGGGAAGTATTAGGGGAAGTGTGGGTGTGTGGGGAATTACTGAGAGTCTCCCTGGAGGGCAAGAAGGACCAGCGCATCACCCCTAGGTTAGTAAACCCTAGGCCCCACCCGCTCCCTCTGCTAAAGCTCCACTCTAATACTCCTGCACTACAGTCAGTCGGGGACTCAGCCGGACTCAGATCTGCTGCGTTCCCACTACCTGGTGACAGTGTACAGCTACTCTCATAAAATAGGGATAATCCACCCTGCTACATATATTTCAGTTTGTGGAGTGAATATGAGTTGCATAAGATAATAGAGTGTGGAGGTATACTGAATACTGTCTATCTGTATGTCATGTATGTCATTATATGTTATGGTGAATTGAAAATGGGGGACCCTGATGTAAACAAGACGAAAGTCTTTCTCCGGTCTGCATCCCCTTAACAATTGTGTGTAATTGAGCTGTACTGTACTGTACCCATTCTGCAATCTGTTAATAAAGTTTTCAATCAATCAATCACTCAATCAATCAGCACCTCTGTCCCTGCCTGTGGGGAGGTCCACATCTTTATTTTCATACTCAACAATCAACAACCGGGGACATTGGATCCTTGTGTTAATTACAGCACCATGATGTAGATGAAATAGCAAGCAATACCTACCTTGTCTTATAGGGACTGCTACCTTGTCATTTAATTGAGCTGTGATTAACACAACAAAGGGATTCAGTGTCCCCGATGACATTACTGGTTGCCATATTCAAACTCATTTAATCTCAATAGCTGTCAAGCTAAATTAATATTTGCAAAACTGTTTTTGGATGTGTGCGAGATTATTTGTAAAATAAATTGCCACTCTTTTTTGGTGAAGTGCCCCTTTAACTTAATCAGATGGCAGCGTTCCAGCAAATTTTGCAATGTAAAAACCATATCCCTGTTTCTTGTACCTGGTTCAACTAAGTCGATCAAGATGTCATTATCCAGCTTCAGTTAACCCGATGTTTGAAGCCGGGATTTTCCTGTTCCTCGAAGGTGGATTCAGTCTCGTTAACTCAAGCCAGACTTGCGACCCAGGCTAAATGCGCGCGGCCGCTTCAGTTGAAAAGCCAGCACGTATCGATAGCAGAGAATCTGATTCTCTAGCGGCATTGATTGATTAATTGATTTAGAACTTTATTAACATATTGCAGTACGGCTCAATCGCCTCGCCGACAAGTTAAATGCGTTATCTATAGGCTAATTTCAAGTCCCTCATTACCTCAATCAATCAGATTATATTTCTTTAAACTTGCCTGCTGGATTGAATAATCAAATGAGATCTTGCTAGCGAAAATAATTAGTAAAACTGTTATACAGAATAACGATACGGCTCCCTTACCCATTGATTGATGTATGGTCGATCTTTTACTTATCTTCTCTGTGGTCTAACGGGTTGTTCTTTTGACTTTCACGCAGACGACCGGGGTTCGAGACCCAGTCGTCTCCTTCTTTTTGCAATATAGGAATAATTCAATTTGGTGCACGTTGAGAGCTATATAAAGAATGACATCCTCAATGCATGTAGATTTATAATATTTTAACTTAAAACTATGCTACCTTTGCGTATAATCATTAATATTATATTCCAAACATTTATATTGGAAAGACGGGGTTTCGAACCCCGGTCGCCAGGTTGCCAGGATTGAGCACTACCGCTGAGCCACTGTGCCAGATGGGATAAATTCATTGTTTATACATTAATGAACGAGAGACCCGTGTTTAGAATATTCTTTGTTTTGAATGAAGTTTTATCTCTTTATCCTCATTCATTAATGTGACGTCAACGGCTCATTCAATTTCTCAAATCCGTCAAACAGCGCATCTCATCAGACATCTTAATCCCAGTTACAATTAAAATAACCACATAATGTGTACATCGCACGAGCGAGCGCCACGGTATATATAACGTGCATTATTTAGGACAAAGTGAATTTAGTATCAGCATTTTGGGTATATTTTACATTTCAAAAGCCCCCTCTGGAAGAATGGAGCACAAAAACGTAATTCAGAATGGTATAATGCAGATCGTAGACTGTGGGAATAATTTCAGGAAACGGGCTGTCACTTCTTTGCGGGGGCGTGGCGATGGTTCAGGCTAACTTGAACTTAAACTCTGCTTTCGACCAGGCTCAAACTTTTGGATCTGTTGTCATGGTGATTTGGAAAATCCAGGTACGGGGAACCGGAAAGTCCGGCTAACTCAGTTATCCAGTTAAAGTTATCCGGCTAACTCAGTTATCCAGGTACGAGGAACGGGGCCCAGCATCATGTCATTGTGTCTTTACCAGCACAGCACCAGGTGTACTGGGACAACATCGGAGAGGTGCCTGCTAATGAAGGCAAGCTAGAGTCTAATGATTGTATGGTGAATAGCGCCATCTAGTGTCCAATCTGCCACCAGTTTATACTGTAAATCAGTGAGAGTTGCCATGTGTTACAATGGCCGTCCAAAGATCTCTCATCATTGTATTGACTATAGGGCTTAAACCACTAGACCTTGTATTCAAGATCCTTATATTTAATTGGTTATCGTGTGCAGTATCACAATTAATACAACCATAACAACACATCATTCACCAACCCAATATACAGATTACAAAACATACATTAAAAACTAAAAATCTCTAGAAAATCTAGTACATTTACGAAAACAATGAGTTTCTAGATAGACAGTAGGATCTAGCAAATATAAAATATCCACATGGTCCTTCTGGGTTTAGATGTCCACGTTTATTTAGTAAGAATAAAAGAACAAAAGACAAAATGCACAAGATTCAATGAATGGTCATTATTCCTAAGAGAAGAGACAGACCCAAATCCCACAGTAATGACCAAAATAAACAAAGGTGATCAAATACAAATACAATGGTTGCATATTGTTGTCCAACCTACCCAGAGTATGAAAATAAAGATTTTGACTTCCCCACATACAAAAGGAACAGAGGTATTGAAGATGGAAATCAAACATGTGAATATGCAAATATCCAATCAAACTAACTTTACCCCGGTAGGCTATAAACTGTGTCCCTCAGGACAATGATAGAGTGACTGAGTGAATGTAACTCCTAATTACCTCATCTTTCACAACTCAGCATCTTCAAGATCAATTTAAATCCAAAACCCTGGGTAGAGGAGCTGTGAATGTCACTGATCTCTACTTCAGCTCACAAAACTCAGCCTCCCCAAAGTAATCTAACCTAAGTCCAGGATAGAGAGGCTGAGTGAATGTGGTGTTGACTCTGTGCAGGAGGGTCATGGTGTCAGAGACGCTGTAGAAGGACAGAGTACCTGCCCTGTGATCCAGGTACACTCCTATTCTGGAGGACCGGGGGCCCGGTACTCTTATGCTCTTGTTATTGTGGAGGAAGATGTAATCACCTGGAGGACTGCGATATCAAGCCCAGGATTTAGAATTTAATCCAAATCCACTGTCCACCCCGGTGCCTGTTCTACTCATGTCTTTGTAGGAGGCTGCTACACAAACCCCTCTACCTCCACTCCACTCCACCTCCCAGTAACAGCGTCCAGTCAGACCTTCTATACCCAGAACCTGAAACCATTAGGATATGACTGCTTTTGCTGCATATATGTTGCTTTTCTGTTCCCCTCAGACAAAGACAGACGTGTGTGTGTTGTGTTTGGGTCCAGTGTGATCTGAGAGGAATATTGTAAGAAGTCAGCTCTGGTCTTGGGCTCTGGTGGCAGTAAAACATTAATAACTGCATTCACTGTTGTTGAGATTCTGGACCACTGCTCTTTCAGAACGTCCTGTAGTTTGTCTCTCAGCTCAGACACGACCTCAGTCACATCTACAAAGTACAGGAGGGGAAGGACACCGATGCTGGGTGAGTCTATAGACTCACTGGGACTGGAGAGGGGGGGGTGACTCTGTAGAAAGTGGATGTGGTCCTCTGTGTGTGAGAGCTGCTCCAGCTCAGTGTCTCTCCTCCTCAGGTCCGCTATCTCCTGCTCCAGTCTCTTTTGCAGTTCTTCAGCCTGAGTCACTGTGGTCCTCTGTTGGGCTCTAATGACCTTCTTCAGCTCAAAGCGCCTCGTCTCCAAGGAGCGTATCAGCTCAGTAAAGATTCTCTCACTGTCCTCCACTGCTTTATCAGCAGAGCGATTGAGAGAATCAACAGCCTGTTGGGCCTCTTTGAGTCGCTTCTCTCTCTCCTGGACTTTCTGCTGACGAGAGCAGGTGTTCTCCAACTTCTCCTGAAGCCGTGTGGAGGCTTTGACCAGCTTGTGTTGCTTTAACGGAGCTACAGTATAATGAGGCTGGAGGTGAGTTTCACAGAAAGAGGTCAGACATACCAGGCAGGACTCGAGGGCTTTTCGCTTTCTCCCAGTGCAGAAATCACAGGCCACATCTCCAGGTCCAGCATAACAGTGATCAGGAGGAGCATCTTGGAGTCCTGTCTTCATTAGTTGTTCTATCACTTCAGCCAGCATGTTCCTTTTCTTCACAACAGGCCTCGGATTAAAAGTCTCCCTGCACTGGGGACATGTGTAGATCCCTTTCTGATCATCGTGATCCCAGCAGTCTGTAATACAGCCCATACAGTAGCTGTGTCCACAGGGAATAGTTACCGGATCCTTCAGTAGATCCAGACAGAGAGAACAGCAGCACTGGTCCCGGTACAGATCAACTCCTTGCTGCGCCATTTTATTCTACAAAGACAACGTTTTGTTTTCTCAGGAAGAGTGAACTCTGATCGTGTGGGTGGGAGGTGCTTCCTGGTTGTAGCTGTCCAGGGGAGGAGTCGCTTTAAAGAGGCAGTGTGTGGTGCTGAGAGACGGGAGTCTGAGGCGGTGTCACGAAGCCGAAGGTAACCCCTTTAATATTCATCAGCACAACTACAAGATACAACACATTACTAGAAAGCTAAACAGAATGCCTGCCACCGCTTAATAAGAATGTTAGAGGTTCTAGAAGGTACTACTATGACATCATCACCAACGTTCCAGCATGTACTACTATGACATCATCACCAACGTTCCAGCATGTCCTACTATGACATCATCACCAACGGTCCAGCATGTTCGGGCGGAACTAATGTTCTAGAATGTTCTGCCATGACATCATCACAAACGTTCCAGAATGTTCGGGCGGTACTAATGTTCTAGAATGTTCCAACAATATTTCCGTGGGTGAATTATGTACCATTACAATCACTACACAGTGTCTATTTTACTGTGATTCATAGATAGATGTTTTTACATAGTTCAGGACTTTCTCTCATCATCAACTGTTTACTTTGTCAAGTAAAACTACTAAAACTCACAAGCACAAAGAGAGACAATGGAAAATGGTATACATACTCAATAAAACACGTTGTCTCTCTCTCACAAACATTTTCTCTCTCTTTCATTTACACTTCTCTCTCTCTTGCTCTCTCTCTCATTATGAAATGATAATGCAATGAAAACCTATAAAGCCTGCCTATGATTACAGTTGTTAAAAGGATATCTAGAGAATAACTTGATGTTACCAAATATGCATTAGTAAATAGGTAGAAACGTTAGGTCCCTCCATGACAACAGTCTGGGCTAGACTGCATCCCTAGCAACGGTCAGACATCGTTCTTATATCTAAACTGTTGGCCCCTATTTTCAAGATGAGCTGGTCTGAGTCACACGGCCTTTGATCAACAGGTTTTAATCAACATCAATCAAGGGGTAGGGTATAGGGGGTAGGGTGTAGGGTGTGCCCTTTTGTTGCTTGAGCTTCTGCCCCCCAACATGTACACAGTCCTCTTGACTATATCCACTAATGTGAACATTAGAATATAGTCGTGCAGGCATGCAGAGCCTACCTACTGTGTGTGTGTGTGTGTGTGTGTGTGTGTGCGTGTGTGTGTGTGTGCGCGCGTTTGTGTGTGTGTGTGTTTGTGAGCGTGTGTGTGTGAGCATGTGTGTGTGAGTGTGTATGTGTGTGTGTGTGAGCATGTGTGTGTGTGAGTGTGTGTGTGTGTGTGTGTGTGTGTGTGTGTGTGTGTGTGTGTGTGTGTGTGTGTGTGTGTGTGTGTGTGTGTGTGTGTGTGTGTGTGTGTGTGTGTGTGTGTGTGTGTGTGTGTGTGTGTGTGTGTGTGTGTGTGTGTGTGTGTGTGTGTGAGTGAGTGAGTGAGTGTGTGTGTGTGTGTGGCGTCTGCATGTCTGATTAAATCATTTGCATTTGGCTCCTTCGAGGTGCGGGGATGACCAGTTTAACCTGTTTAACCTACTATCACTACTTTTGGGAATGTAAGTGTTTATCCAGGTTCTGGGGCCAAGTGGCACTTGAGTTAAGCGACATTTTCAAGGTGAAAATTAAGAAGGATCCGGGAGCTTTCTTACTGGGACTCCCATCAAAAGAAATTAATTTGACACCCTTACAATTCAAACTATTTGATAAACTTCTACTTTCAGCCCGGAAATGCATTCTGATAAACTGGATTAAGGATAAGCCTCCATCTATACAAATGTGGTATAGAGAGATCTTCGGTGTGCTACCCCATGAAAGACTCTGTGCAATGCATAGAGGCAACGACGCTTCCTTTCAGGAGGTGTGGGCCCCATTATTAGACTATTTTCCTGCTGAAATTTCTTGGATCCTTCTAAAGGCCCAGTGCCCCATTGTATGGACAGACTTAGGATAGAAAAAAAATATATATGTATGTCTACATGTGAACGGGCTCGAGGCAAGTGCAATACTGTACAGTGCCTGTCTTGGTTTGCTTTCCTTTTGGCTTGTTTTTCTTTTTGATTTGTTTTTGCCTGCTTATGATGGCATAGATGAACTGGAGGACCCCCCCCCCCCCCCCCTTTGTCCCAATGTGTGTTTTTGTAATGTAAGTAACTGTACGTGAACAATTAAATTAAAAAGAAAACCTGTTGAGTGGATGTTCTGGGTGAGACAGCTGGGGGCCGTGTGTTCTCAATAAACAAATTGGTCTGGGTCTGTTTGGCCTTACACATTAGTAACTAGATCATGCTATAATAATTTGCTGTTAACACATTGGGGACGAAGCGCGGATATCTCCGTGTTTCGATTCCACCCGCTGTGGACAGAAGGACGGATATATCCGTGGCAAGTTGTTTTGGCTTTTATTCCATTTTAATAACCTATTCAAGGTCGCCGAGCTGCACTGCAGATGTACCCTACTCTTTGAATTCACGAAAGTGCAATACCGGCCAGATCCTCTTAGGGGCGCTATCGCAATAATAGAGTGTTCCCTGTGGCAGAAGTTGTCTTTTTTTTTTTGGATCTCTAATGTAGTTTTCTACTCATCTGAAGCGATAACTATTGTCTGTTCCACGGAATACCTTTTGGAGCGCGGATTTCACTATGCAATAAGGGGATTTATCATCAGCCAATGGACATATCGATCTACCAGATGGCGATCGATAACGGGGAAATGCTCAGGGGGATCCAACCGGCTCATGGTAAGATCTTTTTCACGTAAAGTACAACCCGATCGGGCATTGTTTTGATAGCCATCCAGGCTAATTAGACGAACACGGTTATTGGTAATCAATAATAAGAAACGACATCCCCCGCCCCCCCCCCCCCTTTCATGCATACATGCTTGAGGATCGTGCCGATCATATGCAGTTTGAGTTTTAACTGTAGCATCTGTATAACGGAAATGCCATTGGATATAACGTTAGTAGCTATTAGCCCTTTATCTAGCCTTCCAGGAAATATACTAGACCAAATGCCGTATAACGCTTATATTCATGGCGCTATAAAATGAGAACGTATTGATGATTTTTTTTTCTCTTTAAGACATTTTGAAGGGACGGTTCATGGACTCAATTGACAATGAGAATGGACAGATAGCAATACTATAAAGTATAGATTTAGCTCTACAAACAGCCCCACGTCTGTTTACATTTGCTGGTCCTCTAGAGATTTATTAGACTCATCCCAGTGGCCGCGATTGTGTTAATGTCTCATAACCATCAAAAATATACTACAGTATCCACATTACAGCAGGCTGCCTGTGACCACAGAAGAAGAGCACTATGTGCAGCGTTGCATTGTGGGACTCCTCACATGACCCACATGATGTCAGCTTTATGAACAGATAGAAAGTCTCTGTTTGCGGACGACTCAGCCCTGCTGGTCTCTGACAAGAACAAGTTACAGGTTGAAAAAGCCCTCAGCTCGGAACTAGGCAAAATCTGCATATGGCTCGCCGACAACAAACTATCATTACACATGAGCAAAACAGAGTCCATTCTCTTCGGTTCAAATAACAAACTCAGCAAGACCGACGGCTTCTCAGTTACAGTGGGTGACAATATTGTCACAAGGAAAGATGAAATTACAATATTGTCACAAGGAAAGATGAAATTACCTACCTGGGTTCCATCCTAGAGGCTAATCTTACCTGTGACAAAATGGCATCCAATGTAATAAAAAAAAGTCAACCAACGAACTCGATTCTTGTACCGGATCTCCTCTCTGGTAAACAAGAATACCCTGAAGACTCTGGCAGGAGCACTCATTCAAGGGTACTACGACTATGCTTGCACCTCATGGTACCAAAGCACCTCAAAGGCACTAAAAACCAAATTACAAACATCTCAAAACAAACTAGTCAGACTACTGCTTGACCTGACTCCTAGAACCCACCTCACCCCTGCACACTTTGCCAACCTAGGATGGCTTAGAGTAGACGACAGAGTACAGCAACTTGCAATGGGCCTGGTCTACAAGATACACTACGCGACCAAGGTACCCATGTACATGTCAAAATACTTCCCAAAGGTCAGTGAATACCATGATCACAACACCAGAGGGAGCTCCACAAATCATGTTAAACCCAGATTCGGTTCAAACAAGGGACTAAACACGTTTCGCAATTATGCCACATCAATGTGGAACGCCCTACCCAAAGCTGTAAAGGAATGTGAATCACTACCCACCTTCAAAAACACTCTAAAAAAACACCTACGGGAGACTGCAATTCAAAACTGGCCCCTACAAATGTCCTAACCCAGTTGTACAATAAAGACCAAGCATGGCTTTGTCAGTATTCCAATGTACCCCCCCCCCCCCACCTCCAATGTACGGCGGCACGGTGGTGTAGTGGTTAACACTGTCGCCTCACAGCAAGAAGGTCCAGGGTTCGATTCCGGCTTGGGGACCAGGTTTCCATGATCCCAGGTACCCAGGTGGGGTATCTTCCAGGCCTTTCTGTGTGGAGTTTGCATGTTCTCCCCGTGCTCGCAAGGGTTTCCCCCCCGATAAGATAAACCCAATGGAAAAACATGCACAACAACAGATCGCTAATGCTGTGGCGTCCTTGACGAAGACGGGCAGGAGCACTTGGATTGGTCCCCTGGCGCGGCCCTCGCCGACGCCTGTCTGCTCCCAGCTGCCCTTGGGGGGAAGGACGACGGGATGGGTTAATCGCAGAGATGAATCGCATCTGCGATCCTACAAAGAACAATGCATGCGTGTGTGTTCCTGTGTGTGTGTGTAACCGTGTGTGCTAACCGCTAAACATTGAGGATAGTTGCATGCCAATTAAAGACCTCTGAACAGGTCCTGCATTATTATTATTACCTACCCAACCTCCTCCAATGTACAGTTTCTATGTCAAATGTAGGTCAGTATTCCAATGTACAGTGTCCCCCCCCCTACCCAACCCCCCCCCCCCCCCCCACCTCCAATGTACAGCCCCACCCCACCTACCCAACCTCCCCCAATGCACAGTTTCTATGTCAAATGTATATACACTCTTTTTCTGGATTTTTTTAGTATCACAAACAGTACTGTATTTGAAAATCTGGTATGTCATAAATGTATAGATGTAGCAGTACTGTCTATCTGTATGTTGTGTATGTCATATGATGAATTGAAAATGGAGGACCCTGATGGAAACAAGACGAAAGTCTTTCTCAGGTCTGCATCCTCTTAACAATTGTATGTATTGAGCTGTACTGTACTGTACCCATTCTGCAATCTGTTAATAAACTTTTCAATCAATCAATCAATCAAAACCACACCTACCCAACCTCCTCCAATGTACAGTTTCTACGTCAAATGTATATACACTCTTTTTCTGGACACTTTTTGTATCACAAACAATACTGTATTTGCAAATCTGGTACGTCATAAATGTATAGATGTAGCAGTACTGTCTATCTGTATGTTGTGTATGTCATATTATGATGAATTGAAAATGGGGGACCCTGATGTAAACAAGACGAAAGTCTTTCTCTGGTCTGCATCCCCTTAACAAGTGTATGTATTGAGCTGTACTGTACTGTACCCATTCTGCAATCTGTTAATACACTTTCAATCAATCAATCAATCAATCAATCAATCAATCAATCAATCAATCAATCAATCAATCAATCAATCAATCAATCTTTTCCCAGAGGATCATGTAATCTCCATTTTGTATTGCTAACACACCAGCTTTCTAACTGACATGACCTGCCACTGTAGAATTGTAGTACCTGTACATGTTTCATTAGTAATGCAGCCCGATCAGTTACTCCCTGTAGAGACAACTAGAGTCAACTGTCTTGTCTTGTCAGGTTATAACATTCCACCTAGTTGCTCCTAGATGACCTAGATCATGGTCCTCTGTGTTACAGCGACACATAGGATGCTGCACACGACCTCATCAGAAAACATAAACAGAGTACTAATCGACCACAGGAAAAAAGGTACATAATGTACGTTATGTTATAGCCATAAGTAATATATTTACATATTGTCCAAAACAAGCTCTGCAACCAGGAGTTGAACCAACAATCATTGCAGTCGCAGGCGAGTGCTCTCACCAATATCTACAGTAACTATGATTATAGTTAGTGCTCTCACCACTATCTACAGTAACTATGATTATAGTTAGTGCTCTCACCACTATCTACAGTAACTATGATTATAGTTAGTGCTCTCACCAATATCTACAGTAACTATGATTATAGTTAGTGCTCTCACCACTATCTACTGTAACTATGATTATAGTTAGTGCTCTCACCACTATCTACAGTAACTATGATTATAGTTAGTGCTCTCACCAATATCTACAGTAACTATGATTATAGTTAGTGCTCTCACCACTATCTACAGTAACTATGATTATAGTTAGTGCTCTCACCACTATCTACAGTAACTATGATTATAGTTAGTGCTCTCACCAATATCTACTGTAACTATGATTATAGTTAGTGCTCTCACCACTATCTACAGTAACTATGATTATAGTTAGTGTTCTCACCACTATCTACAGTAACTATGATTATAGTTAGTGCTCTCACCACTATCTACAGTAACTATGATTATAGTTAGTGCTCTCACCAATATCTACAGTAACTATGATTATAGTTAGTGCTCTCACCACTATCTACAGTAACTATGATTATAGTTAGTGCTCTCACCAATATCTACAGTAACTATGATTATAGTTAGTGTTCTCACCAATATCTACTGTAACTATGATTATAGTTAGTGCTCTCACCACTATCTACAGTAACTATGATTATAGTTAGTGCTCTCACCACTATCTACAGTAACTATGATTATGACACATGCCTTCTCTACTTGAACGACCACATCAAACAAGAGGTGGACGCGGGCAAATACTGCGGCATGGTCATGCTGGACCTACAAAAGGCCTTCGACACTGTCAATCACACCATTCTGATTGACAAGCTAAAAGCAATTGGTTTTGATAGTTTATCAGTGAGCTGGATACAATCCTACCTGGAGGGGAGGGAACAGATGGTGGAAGTAAACGGTACCCTATCCCCCCCCCTCACAGTGAGCTGTGGTGTTCCACAAGGAAGCATACTAGGACCGCTACTATTCCTAATTTATGCAAATGACATGTCGTCAGCTTGTGACTGCAACTTGTTCCTGTTTGCGGACGACTCAGCCCTGCTGGTCTCTGACAAGAACAAGTTACAGGTTGAAAAAGCCCTCAGCTCGGAACTAGGCAAAATCTGCATATGGCTCGCCGACAACAAACTATCATTACACATGGGCAAAACAGAGTCCATTCTCTTCGGTTCAAATAACAAACTCAGCAAGACCGACGGCTTCTCGGTTACAGTGGGTGACAATATTATCACAAGGAAAGATGAAATTACCTACCTGGGTTCCATCCTAGAGGCTAATCTTTCCTGTGACAAAATGGCATCCAATGTAATAAAAAAAGTCAACCAACGAACGCGATTCTTGTACCGGATCTCCTCTCTGGTAAACAAGAATACCCTGAAGACTCTAGCAGGAGCACTCATTCAAGGGTACTACGACTATGCTTGCACCTCATGGTACCAAAGCACCTCAAAGGCACTAAAAAACAAATTACAAACATCTCAAAACAAGCTAGTCAGACTACTACTTGACCTGACTCCTAGAACCCACCTCACCCCTGCCCACTTTGACAACCTAGGATGGCTTAGAGTAGACGACAGAGTACAGCAACTTGCAATGGGCCTGGTCTACAAGATACACTACGCGACCAAGGTACCCATGTACATGTCAAAATACTTCCCAAAGGTCAGTGAATACCACGATCACAACACCAGAGGGAGCTCCACAAATCATGTAAAACCCAGATTCGGCTCAAACAAGGGACTAAACACGTTTCGCAATTATGCCACATCAATGTGGAACGCCCTGCCTAAAGCTGTAAAGGAATGTGAATCACTACCCACCTTCAAAAACACTCTCAAAAAACACCTACGTGAGACTGCAATTCGAAACTGGCCCCTACAAATGTCCTAACCTAGTTGTACAGTAAATGACCAAGTAAGGCTTTGTCAATATTCCAATGTACAGTGTAAAATGTGTGTGTGTCCCCTACCCAACCCCCCCCCCCCCCCCCCCACCTCCAATGTACAGCCCTCACCCAACCCCACCCCACCAACCTCCTCCAATGTACAGTTTCTACGCCAAATGTATATACACTCCTTTTCTGGACACTTTTGTATCACAAACAGTACTGTTTTTGCAAATCTGATATGTCATAAATGTATAGATGTAGCAGTACTGTCTATCTGTATGTCATGTATGTCATATATGTTATGATGAATTGAAAATGGGGGACCCTGGTGTAAACAAGACGAAAGTCTTTCTCTGGTCTGCATCCCCTTAACAATTGTATGTATTGAGATGTACTGTACTGTACCCATTCTGCAATCTGTTAATAAACTTTTCAATCAATCAATCAATAGTTAGTGCTCTCACCACTATCTACAGTAACTATGATTATAGTTAGTGGTCTCACCACTATCTACAGTAACTATGATTATAGTTAGTGCTCTCACCAATATCTACTGTAACTATGATTATATTTAGTGTCTCACCAATATCTACAGTAACTATGATTATAGTTAGTGCTCGCACCAATATCTACAGTAACTATGATTATAGTTAGTGCTCTCACCAATATCTACAGTAACTATGATTATAGTTAGTGCTCTCACCACTATCTACAGTAACTATGATTATAGTTAGTGCTCTCACCAATATCTACAGTAACTATGATTATAGTTAGTGCTCTCACCACTATCTACAGTAACTATGATTATAGTTAGTGCTCTCACCAATATCTACAGTAACTATGATTATAGTTAGTGTTCTCACCAATATCTACTGTAACTCTGATTATAGTTAGTGCTCTCACCACTATCTACAGTAACTATGATTATAGTTAGTGCTCTCACCACTATCTACAGTAACTTTGATTATAGTTAGTGCTCTCACCACTATCTACAGTAACTATGATTATAGTTAGTGCTCTCACCAATATCTACTGTAACTATGATTATAGCTAGTGCTCTCACCACTATCTACAGTAACTATGATTATAGTTAGTGCTCTCACCACTATCTACAGTAACTATGATTATAGTTAGTGCTCTCACCACTATCTACAGTAACTATGATTATAGTTAGTGCTCTCACCAATATCTACAGTAACTATGATTATAGTTAGTGCTCTCACCACTATCTACAGTAACTATGATTATAGTTAGTGCTCTCACCACTATCTACAGTAACTATGGTTATAGTTAGTGCTCTCACCAATATCTACAGTAACTATGATTATAGTTAGTGCTCTCACCAATATCTACAGTAACTATGATTATAGTTAGTGCTCTCACCACTATCTACAGTAACTATGATTATAGTTAGTGCTCTCACCAATAGCTACAGTAACTATGATTATAGTTAGTGTTCTCACCAATATCTACTATAACTATGATTATAGTTAGTGCTCTCACCACTATCTACAGCAGGGGTGTCAAACTCATTTTCACAGAGGGCCACATCAGCATTATGGTTGCCCTCAAAGGGCAAAGACCATATAAATGTTAATGTAATGTAAAATAAATGTAGAAACATTTACATATTGTTAAACATGTTGTTTTTGTATTTATTACTTATTCAAGTTATACATATTGCATTCGCATTTGCATAAATGTAAAAATATATGTTAGCTTATGTTATTTTAACAAATAATTTTAGTTTATCAGAACCCCATATTACTCCATCAATCAATGATCAAACCATTCAAGTAAATAACAAAGAAGAATATCATCAAATACAAGCTATGACATTAAGTTTGTTCAAAACCTTTTTGTCACAGTCAAGAGGGGCAGAACTAACAACTGTGAGCTGCAAAGAACACGTGGGACAGATGTAGCAGATGTTACAAAAACAAATGGCTGCACACAACCTTGCAGAGGCCATACATCCAACTAATGGAAGATAGTTTAATTAACTTTAATTAACAGATTGCAGAATGGGTACAGTACAGTACAGCTCAATACACACAATTGTTAAGGGGATGCAGACCAGAGAAAGACTTTCGACTTGTTTACATCAGGGTCCCCCATTTTCAATTCGTAATGAAATTGCTATTATGTGTCTGCATGAACACACAACTGTAACTGTACTCAAAAATAACAAAATAAGGGTTGTCTCAGTTCACAACTATATTGGTCAAGTTTTGGGTGGGACTTGTTTGCGTCCCTACAGCTTCTTATTCAATTGAGCGAGATGCTCGGTTATGTCACACAGCCAGTTTGCATCTGACAGTTCAGACAATATTTCTTCAACCCTTTGTTACCTATTCCGCCTGGATCTTTTTTGTATTTTGGGCTGTAAAATTGTCAAAGAATGTCTGAGGAGTAAGTGCTTTTGGCTTTTTTCCTTTGTTACCTCAGATGTTCAACATACATGTATGTGTAAGAATGTGTAATAACTAAGGCTGTCAAAGTTAAAGCTTTATTAACGCATTAACCCACAATTATTTTAACACTGCTATTTTTTAACCCAATATTAATGTAAAAAAAAAAAAAAAAAAAAAATGTTTACCTGAGCTCTTGGGGGGCCACATCAAATGACGTGGCGGGCCGGATTTGGCCCGCGGGCCGTGAGTTTGACACCTATGAGCTAGACTGTCTGCAGGGATCAAAGCCAGTCCCGTCAGACAGCAGACTGCTCCACTTGGCACACAACTGTAACTGTACTCAAAAATAACAAAATAGGGGTTGTCTCAGTTCACAACTATATTGGTCAAGTTTTGGGTGGGACTTGTTTGCGTTCCTACAGCTTCTTATTCAATTGAGCGAGATGCTCGGTTATGTCACACAGCCAGTTTGCATCTGACAGTTCAGACAATATTTCTTCAACCCTTTGTTACCTATTCCGCCTGGATCTTTTTTCTATTTTGGGCTGTAAAATTGTCAAAGAATGTCTGAGGAGTAAGTGCTTTTGGCTTTTTTCCTTTGTTACTTCATCAATACCTCAGATGTTCAACATACATGTATGTGTAAGAATGTGTAATAACTAAGGCTGTCAAAGTTAAAGCTTTATTAACGCATTAACCAACAATTATTTTAACACTGCTATTTTTTAACCCAATATTAATGTAATTTTTTTTTTTTTTTTACCTGAGCTCTTGGGGGGCCACATCAAATGACGTGGCGGGCCGCATTTGGCCCGCGGGCCGTGAGTTTGACACCTATGGTCTACAGTAACTATGATTATAGTTAGTGCTCTCACCACTATCTACAGTAACTATGATTATAGTTAGTGCTCTCACCAATATCTACTGTAACTATGATTATAGTTAGTGCACTCACCAATATCTACAGTAACTATGATTATATTTAGTGCTCTAACCAATATCTACAGTAACTATGATTATAGTTAGTGCTCTCACCACTATCTACTGTAACTATGATTATAGTTATAGCTCTCACCACTATATACTGTAACTATGATTATAGTTAGTGCTCTCACCACTATCTACAGTAACTATGATTATAGTTAGTGCTCGCACCAATATCTACAGTAACTATGATTATAGTTAGTGCTCTCACCAATATCTACAGTAACTATGATTATAGTTAGTGTTCTCACCAATATCTACTGTAACTCTGATTATAGTTAGTGCTCTCACCACTATCTACAGTAACTATGATTATAGTTAGTGCTCTCACCACTATCTACAGTAACTTTGATTATAGTTAGTGCTCTCACCACTATCTACAGTAACTATGATTATAGTTAGTGCTCTCACCAATATCTACTGTAACTATTATTATAGCTAGTGCTCTCACCACTATCTACAGTAACTATGATTATAGTTAGTGCTCTCACCACTATCTACAGTAACTATGATTATAGTTAGTGCTCTCACCAATATCTACTGTAACTATGATTATAGTTAGTGCTCTCAGCACTATCTACTGTAACTATGATTATAGTTAGTGCTCTCACCACTATCTACAGTAGCTATGATTATAGTTAGTGCTCTCACCACTATCTACAGTAACTATGATTATAGTTAGTGCTCTCACCACTATCTACAGTAACTATGATTATAGTTAGTGCTCTCACCACTATCTACAGTAACTATGATTATAGTTAGTGCTCTCACCAATATCTACAGTAACTATGATTATAGTTAGTGCTCTCACCAATATCTACTGTAACTATGATTATAGTTAGTGTCTCACCAATATCTACAGTAACTATGATTATAGTTAGTGCTCTCACCAATATCTACAGTAACTATGATTATAGTTAGTGCTCTCACCAATATCTACAGTAACTATGATTATAGTTAGTGCTCTCACCACTATCTACAGTAACTATGATTATAGTTAGTGCTCTCACCAATATCTACAGTAACTATGATTATAGTTAGTGCTCTCACCACTATCTACAGTAACTATGATTATAGTTAGTGCTCTCACCAATATCTACAGTAACTATGATTATAGTTAGTCTTCTCACCAATATCTACTGTAACTCTGATTATAGTTAGTGCTCTCACCACTATCTACAGTAACTATGCTTATAGTTAGTGCTCTCACCACTATCTACAGTAACTTTGATTATAGTTAGTGCTCTCACCACTATCTACAGTAACTATGATTATAGTTAGTGCTCTCACCAATATCTACTGTAACTATGATTATAGCTAGTGCTCTCACCACTATCTACAGTAACTATGATTATAGTTAGTGCTCTCACCACTATCTACAGTAACTATGATTATAGTTAGTGCTCTCACCAATATCTACTGTAACTATGATTATAGTTAGTGCTCTCACCAATATCTACTGTAACTATGATTATAGTTAGTGCTCTCACCAATATCTACAGTAACTATGATTATAGTTAGTGCTCTCACCAATATCTACTGTAACTATGATTATAGTTAGTGCTCTCACCACTATCTACTGTAACTATGATTATAGTTAGTGCTCTCACCAATATCTACAGTAACTATGATTATAGTTAGTGTTCTCACCAATATCTACTGTAACTATGATTATAGTTAGTGCTCTCATCAATATCTACAGTAACTATGATTATAGTTAGTGTTCTTACCAATATCTACAGTAACTATGATTATAGTTAGTGTTCTCACCAATATCTACAGTAACTATGATTATAGTTAGTGTTCTGACCAATATCTACTGTAACTATGATTCTAGTTAGTGCTCTCACCAATATATACAGTAACTATGATTATAGTTAGTGCTCTCACCAATATCTACTGTAACTATGATTATAGTTAGTGCCCTCACCACTATCTACTGTAACTATGATTATAGTTAGTGATCTCACCACTATCTACAGTAACTATGATTATAGTTAGTGCTCTCACCACTATCTACAGTAACTATGATTATAGTTAGTGCTCTCACCACTATCTACAGTAACTATGATTATAGTTAGTGCTCTCACCACTATCTACTGTAACTATGATTATAGTTAGTGCTCTCACCACTATCTACAGTAACTATGATTATAGTTAGTGCTCTCACCAATATCTACAGTAACTATGATTATAGTTAGTGCTCTCACCACTATCTACAGTAACTATGATTATAGTTAGTGCTCTCACCACTATCTACAGTAACTATGATTATAGTTAGTGCCCTCACCAATATCTACAGTAACTATGATTATAGTTAGTGCTCTTACCACTATCTACTGTAACTATGATTATAGTTAGTGTTCTCACCAATATCTACAGTAACTATGATTATAGTTAGTGCTCTCACCACTATCTACAGTAACTATGATTATAGTTAGTGCTCTCACCACTATCTACTGTAACTATGATTATAGTTAGTGCTCTCACCACTATCTACAGTAACTATGATTATAGTTAGTGCTCTCACCAATATCTACAGTAACTATGATTATAGTTAGTGCTCTCACCACTATCTACAGTAACTATGATTATAGTTAGTGCTCTCACCACTATCTACAGTAACTATGATTATAGTTAGTGCCCTCACCAATATCTACAGTAACTATGATTATAGTTAGTGCTCTTACCACTATCTACTGTAACTATGATTATAGTTAGTGTTCTCACCAATATCTACAGTAACTATGATTATAGTTAGTGCTCTCACCAATATCTACAGTAACTATGATTATAGTTAGTGCTCTCACCAATATCTACTGTAACTATGATTATAGTTAGTGCTCTCACCACTATCTACAGTAACTATGATTATAGTTAGTGTTCTCACCACTATCTACAGTAACTATGATTATAGTTAGTGCTCTCACCACTATCTACAGTAACTATGATTATAGTTAGTGCTCTCACCAATATCTACAGTAACTATGATTATAGTTAGTGCTCTCACCACTATCTACAGTAACTATGATTATAGTTAGTGCTCTCACCAATATCTACAGTAACTATGATTATAGTTAGTGTTCTCACCAATATCTACTGTAACTATGATTATAGTTAGTGCTCTCACCACTATCTACAGTAACTATGATTATAGTTAGTGCTCTCACCACTATCTACAGTAACTATGATTATATTTAGTGCTCTCACCTCTATCTACTGTAACTATGATTATAGTTAGTGCTCTCACCACTATCTACAGTAACTATGATTATAGTTAGTGCTCTCACCAATATCTACTGTAACTATGATTATAGTTAGTGTCTCACCAATATCTACAGTAACTATGATTATAGTTAGTGCTCTCACCAATATCTACAGTAACTATGATTATAGTTAGTGCTCTCACCAATATCTACAGTAACTATGATTATAGTTAGTGCTCTCACCACTATCTACAGTAACTATGATTATAGTTAGTGCTCTCACCAATATCTACAGTAACTATGATTATAGTTAGTGCTCTCACCACTATCTACAGTAACTATGATTATAGTTAGTGCTCTCACCAATATCTACAGTAACTATGATTATAGTTAGTGTTCTCACCAATATCTACTGTAACTCTGATTATAGTTAGTGCTCTCACCACTATCTACAGTAACTATGATTATAGTTAGTGCTCTCACCACTATCTACAGTAACTTTGATTATAGTTAGTGCTCTCACCACTATCTACAGTAACTATGATTATAGTTAGTGCTCTCACCACTATCTACAGTAACTATGATTATAGTTAGTGCTCTCACCAATATCTACAGTAACTATGATTATAGTTAGTGCTCTCACCAATATCTACAGTAACTATGATTATAGTTAGTGCTCTCACCACTATCTACAGTAACTATGATTATAGTTAGTGCTCTCACCACTATCTACAGTAACTATGATTATAGTTAGTGCTCTCACCACTATCTACAGTAACTATGATTATAGTTAGTGCTCTCACCACTATCTACAGTAACTATGATTATACTTAGTGCTCTCACCACTATCTACAGTAACTATGATTATAGTTAGTGCTCTCACCAATATCTACTGTAACTATGATTATAGTTAGTGTCTCACCAATATCTACAGTAACTATGATTATAGTTAGTGCTCTCACCAATATCTACAGTAACTATGATTATAGTTAGTGCTCTTACCAATATCTACAGTAACTATGATTATAGTTAGTGCTCTCACCACTATCTACAGTAACTATGATTATAGTTAGTGCTCTCACCAATATCTACAGTAACTTTGATTATAGTTAGTGCTCTCACCACTATCTACAGTAACTATGATTATAGTTAGTGCTCTCACCAATATCTACAGTAACTATGATTATAGTTAGTGTTCTCACCAATATCTACTGTAAATATGATTATAGTTAGTGCTCTCACCTCTATCTACTGTAACTATGATTATAGTTAGTGCTCTCACCAATATCTACAGTAACTATGATTATAGTTAGTGCTCTCACCACTATCTACAGTAACTATGATTATAGTTAGTGCTCTCACCAATATCTACAGTAACTATGATTATAATTAGTGTTCTCACCAATATCTACTGTAACTATGATTATAGTTAGTGCTCTCACCACTATCTACAGTAACTATAATTATAGTTAGTGCTCTCACCACTATCTACAGTAACTATGATTATAGTTAGTGCTCTCACCACTATCTACAGTAACTATGATTATAGTTAGTGCTCTCACCAATATCTACTGTAACTATGATTATAGTTAGTGTCTCACCAATATCTACAGTAACTATGATTATAGTTAGTGCTCTCACCAATATCTACAGTAACTATGATTATAGTTAGTGCTCTCACCAATATCTACAGTAACTATGATTATAGTTAGTGCTCTCACCACTATCTACAGTAACTATGATTATAGTTAGTGCTCTCACCAATATCTACAGTAACTATGATTATAGTTAGTGCTCTCACCACTATCTACAGTAACTATGATTATAGTTAGTGCTCTCACCAATATCTACAGTAACTATGATTATAGTTAGTGTTCTCACCAATATCTACTGTAACTCTGATTATAGTTAGTGCTCTCACCACTATCTACAGTAACTATGATTATAGTTAGTGCTCTCACCACTATCTACAGTAGCTATGATTATAGTTAGTGCTCTCACCAATATCTACTGTAACTATGATTATAGCTAGTGCTCTCACCACTATCTACAGTAACTATGATTATAGTTAGTGCTCTCACCACTATCTACAGTAACTATGATTATAGTTAGTGCTCTCACCAATATCTACTGTAACTATGATTATAGTTAGTGCTCTCACCACTATCTACTGTAACTATGATTATAGTTAGTGCTCTCACCAATATCTACAGTAACTATGATTATAGTTAGTGCTCTCACCACTATCTACAGTAACTATGATTATAGTTAGTGCTATCACCACTATCTACAGTAACTATGATTATAGTTAGTGCTCTCACCAATATCTACTGTAACTATGATTATAGTTAGTGTTCTCACCAATATCTACAGTAACTATGATTTTTTTTTTTTTTTTTTATTGCAAAACAAAATTATTAAAAGTCAGTACTCAACACACAATACATAATGAAACTAACAATTAAGATGGTTAAAATGACATGCAAGCACAGAAACAGAAAGCAAAAAAAATATATAATAATACTTTACCGTATACAGTGTATATCCAACGAAATTACCAATTATACCAATGTCTTATACAGGATATACCCCTAATACCTGTTATCTAAAACCCTACACACATATGCTCCAGCTCGAACCCCCCCCCCCTCCCGGACCCCTCTTTGGATAGTACCTCCATTATCCCTCGCTCCTAACCAGACACTACCATTATAAGCTAGCTTTTATTCTCTCCACCACTTCTAACCACATTGACATTTTGGATTCATCGAGACCCAGAATTCTTGCTGTAGATATTTCTTGATAAATCACATCGAGATATGTAAGAAAACAAACTTTCCGGCCACATTTTTTCCGGTTGAAACCAGCGTGATGCGATCAGCTTTTTAGCTACTGTGATACCCGATAAAACCAATCTCTTTAGCTGTGGATTTACTGCAAACTCAAAAACATCATTCAATAGTAATACAGAGGGGTGTGCTGGTATATTCCAAGATACGAGTTTTGATAATTGTTGGGTCACATCTTTCCAGAATGCCTTAACTGGTGGGCAGTTGTGTGCCCTTGATTACGATTGGTTCTATGGATTGGGATTGTCTTATATATTGTGCTAAAGGCTCTAATGATAGATCGAATAGTCCGGGACTAAGAGGGCAACCCTGTCTGGCTGAGCGTGATACCGGAAAGATTTTGGAGATGATTGTACCTGTTGTAATCATGGCCGATGGGTCTTTGTATAATACTTTAATCATATCAATGAATCCTTTTCCTAACCCCATCCTTTCTAATACTGCCCATAGATACGACCATTCCAGCCTGTCAAAGGCTTTCATAGCATCCAGGGACAGCATCGCCTTAGGTATGGTGTCGTCCTTGTCTGCATCTAGTACGTGCAGTATTCGTCTTATGTTATCAGTGATCAGGCGACCTCTTATGAAGCCAGTTTGGTCCGGATGAACTAAAGACGTCATATGCTTTTGTAATCTGATGGCTAATACCTTAGAGTACAGTTTGATATCGGTTCCGAGGAGACTTAAGGGTCTGTAACTACCGCACTCGGTGGGGTCTTTGTCTTTTTTGAGAAGGACTGATATGAGTGCAATATTGTCGTTTTTATGGAAGTTCCCCTCCTTGACTGAGTATAAGATCATATTTAGTAATAAGGGTCCAATTATGTCCCAACAAGAAAGGTACATTTCTGGTGGGATACCGTCTCTTCCAGGAGCCTTACCACTTTGCATTTCGGATATGGCCTTCTTGAGTTCCTCTAGTGTGATCTGTGTTTCTAACTGTTTAGCGTCATCCTCTGAAAGTTTAGGGAGAATAATTTGATTAAGATATGTGTCCATTTTGTTTTGATCGAAGGTCGTTTCTGATTTATATAAGTCGGAGTAGAATTCTTTGAATGTATCGTTTATTATTTTGGGGTCTGTTTCAAGTACTTGTTGTGCTCTAATGGTAGTTATATCTGCAAATTTTGCATTAATTCTTAATCGCATGGCTAATAGGTGACTAGGTTTAGAACCTTGGGAGTACTGCTGTTGTCTTGTGCTGCGTATTTGTATTTCCGATTGTTGTCTGTATATGGCATTGATCTCTATTTTTAGTACGTTAACTTGATTTTTTAGTCTAGTTGAGTTGTTGTATTTTAAAGAATTAAATAACGCTGAGTAAAGCGTTTCCAGTTCAGACAGTTTTGTGCATTGATTCTTGCGCATTTTGGAGGAAAAGCTATCAGTGAAATCCTTGATCATTCCCTTTACCGACATCCATATTATTCTGGGGTCTTGCACCGAGATTGCATTCTCCCGTAGGAATACTATAAGAGCTTCTTTGAGTTGTGTAATGAATTCCTTGTTATTAAGCAGCATCGAATTAAAACGCCATCTTGGGGCTCGGGAAGATAGTATACCAAATGTTCCTTTTAGAAATAAATAACAGTGATCTGATAGTGCATTGGGTATCATTTCCACTTCATATTTATCAAATAGTCTCGGGGATGCAAAGACATAATCTATTCTGGATAATGTGTTATGTCTCGCCGATCGACAAGAGTACTTTCGGGTCGTGGGATTAAGTGAACGCCATAAGTCATTTACACCTGTAATCTTCGACCAATCCTTTAATGCTTTAGATGAATTCTTTTGTTCGCTGGAAAAGGCGAGGTAAGATTTGTCCATCCTTGGATTCCAAATGGCATTAAAATCTGCACCTATTATAAATGAGTAATCGGGAAGGTTTAACATTGCATTGGTTAGTGTAGAGAAGAAACCCTCTTTGTACAAATTTGGGGCATATACCGCTGCCAACGCTATTTTCCTGTTATTGTGTACAATCCTAGCTATAGTTATACGCCCATCTGCATCCGACCATACTCCCTTTAATTCAATATTTAACTTACGTCTAACGACTATGGCTACACCTCGAGTTCTCGTACCAAAAGAAGAGTGACTAATATTATGATATGTGTTATCCGCTAACGTATCTATGTCTTCCTCTAAAATGTGCGTTTCGCTTAGTAGAGCCACGTCCACATGTTCTTTTTTCATCAGTGTGAGCACGCTTTTGCGTTTGTGTTGTTTATTTATCCCACCAGTGTTCCATATCATTATATTCAAACTAGCCATAATCTATACATGTTTTTGTGTAGTTTTTGGTAATGCTTCTGGAGTGCGAAGCTACAATAGATGTACATCCAATTATTGAGGTCCCGTTGAGAGCCGAGCTTAAAAACATATATATATACAAATAAACATCCCCTTTTTTCCCCTCTCCCAGAGAGTCGTACAGGCCTGTGTTCCATAAACACATCCTCCGCGTATGACTCCCTCCCTTAGGCCACCGGATTGCCCAAACTGAGCTTTGTAATCCTAATCTTCCTATGCTAATTGCCATAGGATCTAACATTTTCATTCTAATTCAATAGAATGTCGCTTTTGGTCTTGCGCCTTCCCTTACTGTAATGAAATATTATGAAAAATGAAAAAAAAATAATATACCTTCATTGATATATTCATTTGAACCTTCTACTAACTTATGTAGGAAACATCAGAAAAAGGAAAAGATTGTAGAGAAACACTAACACCTTAATATGAAGAACAATGGGAAAGAACAATGTAAGATAAAAAAGAAAAAAAGGAGTGAGAGCTAAAATAAAACTCAACGTGGAGAAACCACTAGAACAGAATTGAATAAATAGATAAAAGAGAAAAACAGAGACTTTTGGAGCTACATTGTGCCAATCTCTACATCAGTGGAGTGATTATTTAAATTATTAGAATAACCTTGTTGTGCTCATACATTTAGGTGTGGCTGATTTTTTTTAATTTTTTTTTAAGTAACTATGATTATAGTTAGTGCTCTCACCACTATCTACAGTAACTATGATTATAGTTAGTGTTCTCACCAATATCTACAGTAACTATGATTATAGTTAGTGTTCTCACCAATATCTACTGTAACTATGATTATAGTTAGTGCTCTCACCAATATCTACAGTAACTATGATTATAGTTAGTGCTCTCACCAATATCTACTGTAACTATGATTATAGTTAGTGCTCTCACCACTATCTACTGTAACTATGATTATAGTTAGTGATCTCACCACTATCTACAGTAACTATGATTATAGTTAGTGCTCTCACCACTATCTACTGTAACTATGATTATAGTTAGTGCTCTCACCACTATCTACAGTAACTATGATTATAGTTAGTGCTCTCACCACTATCTACTGTAACTATGATTATAGTTAGTGCTCTCACCACTATCTACAGTAACTATGATTATAGTTAGTGCTCTCACCACTATCTACTGTAACTATGATTATAGTTAGTGCTCTCACCACTATCTACAGTAACTATGATTATAGTTAGTGCTCTCACCAATATCTACAGTAACTATGATTATAGTTAGTGCTCTCACCACTATCTACAGTAACTATGATTATAGTTAGTGCTCTCACCACTATCTACAGTAACTATGATTATAGTTAGTGCTCTCACCAATATCTACAGTAACTATGATTATAGTTAGTGCTCTTACCACTATCTACTGTAACTATGATTATAGTTAGTGTTCTCACCAATATCTACAGTAACTATGATTATAGTTAGTGCTCTCACCAATATCTACAGTAACTATGATTATAGTTAGTGCTCTCACCACTATCTACAGTAACTATGATTATAGTTAGTGCTCTCACCACTATCTACAGTAACTATGATTATAGTTAGTGCTCTCACCAATATCTACAGTAACTATGATTATAGTTAGTGTTCTTACCAATATCTACTGTAACTATGATTATAGTTAGTGCTCTCACCACTATCTACAGTAACTATGATTATAGTTAGTGCTCTCACCACTATCTACTGTAACTATGATTATAGTTAGTGCTCTCACCACTATCTACAGTAACTATGATTATAGCTAGTGCTCTCACCACTATCTACTGTAACTATGATTATAGTTAGTGCTCTCACCACTATCTACTGTAACTATGATTATAGTTAGTGCTCTCACCAATATCTACAGTAACTATGATTATAGTTAGTGCTCTCACCACTGTCTACTGTAACTATGATTATAGTTAGTGCTCTCACCACTATCTACTGTAACTATGATTATACTTAGTGCTCTCACCACTATCTACAGTAAATATGATTATAGTTAGTGCTCTCACCAGTATCTACAGTAACTATGATTATAGTTAGTGCTCTCACCACTATCTACTGTAACTATGATTATAGTTAGTGCTCTCACCACTATCTACTGTAACTATGATTATAGTTAGTGCTCTCACCACTGTCTACTGTAACTATGAGTATAGTTAGTGCTCTCACCACTGTCTACTGTAACTATGATTATAGTTAGTGCTCTCACCACTGTCTACTGTAACTATGATTATAGTTAGTGCTCTCACCTCTATCTACAGTAACTATGATTATAGTTAGTGCTCTCACCTCTATCTACAGTAAATATGATTATAGTTAGTGCTCTCACCTCTATCTACTGTAACTATGATTATAGTTAGTGCTCTCACCACTATCTACAGTAACTATGATTATAGTTAGTGCTCTCACCACTATCTACAGTAACTATGATTATAGTTAGTGCTCTCACCACTATCTACTGTAACTATGATTATAGTTAGTGCTCTCACCTCTATCTACAATAACTATGATTATAGTTAGTGCTCTCACCTCTATCTACAGTAACTATGATTATAGTTAGTGCTCTCACCACTATCTACTGTAACTATGATTATAGTTAGTGCTCTCACCACTATCTACAGTAACTATGATTATAGTTAGTGCTCTCACCATTATCTACTGTAACTATGATTATAGTTAGTGCTCTCACCACTATCTACTGTAACTATGATTATAGTTAGTGCTATCACCTCTATCTACAGTAACTATGATTATAGTTAGTGCTCTCACCTCTATCTACAGTAACTATGATTATAGTTAGTGCTCTCACCACTATCTACTGTAACTATGATTATAGTTAGTGCTCTCACCACTATCTACAGTAACTATGATTATAGTTAGTGCTCTCACCACTGTCTACTGTAACTATGATTATAGTTAGTGCTCTCACCTCTATCTACTGTAACTATGATTATAGTTAGTGCTCTCACCACTATCTACTGTAACTATGATTATAGTTAGTGCTCTCACCACTATCTACAGTAACTATGATTATAGTTAGTGCTCTCACCACTGTCTACTGTAACTATGATTATAGTTAGTGCTCTCACCTCTATCTACAGTAACTATGATTATAGTTAGTGCTCTCACCACTATCTACTGTAACTGTAACTGAGGGGTTACAAAACCCTGACTGTATTAAAGATTGTGATATATTAAACCACTGCTAGTTATGTACTTCAACTACTGGCCAAACAGTACATCAAACATTGATGGTGAACACTCACAAGAACACGGCATTGACACAGAAATACTATTGGAGGGTAATTTATTATTATTAGGCAACGTTAGGTTACAGATTGAGAATTAGGGTCGCGCTTGTATGGCGAAGAATATACGTAAAGTCAGTCAAGAGCATAAGTCACTAAGGATAGTAGGAATACTATGATGGGTCTAAGCTGACGCCACCTGTTGTATAGTAGCAATTATATAGGGCAACAACGGTACCAACTGGAGACAATGGGTAGAGGAATGTTCGGGTACTCCGTCTGAGTCAACGAGGAATAAAGAGGCTCCAGGTACAGGAGTCGGTGCTTGTACTCCCTTGATCAGCAGACAAAAGCAATAGTTGTAATCCAAGATGCTCGACAGCATTGACGACAGCTAGCCAGCCCCTTCCACGAGGCAGGCCCGAGTGGTAATCCTCACGAGGTTAAATCCCAAACGACAGTGGAAATCAACGGTGCTCTTCTCCGGTAGTCACAGTCCCAAAGCAATATAATCCAACCAGGAATGGTTGTGCAATCGCCGGTGCCAATTCTCCTGTGTACATGTCCAACGGTTCTCGCCTAGGACTCCTCGGGTGTGGGCAACGTATTTAGGCCACACAGCCTGGATAAGTGCACTAGCTAAAGACACGACGAACCGATGGGTAATGCTACACACGGAAGAACTGTGGCCGCACGATATACAATAAATGATCGACTATTACTTCAGATTAGATTAAGTCGAACTCAACGTTACTGCATTAAACTCTGACACTTTAACATTCTATTCGCACGCGGTTCTCAATGCTCTATTTAGATGCAAGGTTGCTCACTTCACTGCATGTTGACTCGTGGTGAAGGGTTTGAACTAGTTACTGCTGTTTACACCTGCGCCGTATTTATACTTAAGTGAATATCTAGTCCCAACCTCAGTTCTTGTCTCGTATTACTACGCAGACTCTGGGCATGTTCTGACATGCCTGGAGTTGTCTTTGAACTTGCCGTTGGGGGCTTGCGCGTTGGCGCCTGGGGCGCTGTCCAATAGGAGAGCGAATATTACTCTGGTCTGTACGCAGGTAAAGGGATATTCCGTGTATATCTATAAATAATATACAAGGTATATCAAACGATACATATATATATTCAGTTTAATCTGGCCCTTCACAACAGCCGCCTCCTAATTAGTCCGCACCTAATTAGTTAAAAGGAAGACAGATTAATAGTCCTGTCAACTGCTCAATGTCTGTTGTGGGGAGAAGGGCAATCTACAAAGTCAGTGGGTCATGATCGTCATCAAGGGAGTCAGGGAGCCTCGGCAATTCTATCAGCCTCGCCACGGGTCGGGTGTAGGTCCGTCCCTGGACAATAACTTCTGCCGCTCTGACCTTTCCGTCTGCACCAGTGATCACTTTGCTTACGCGGCCGGCCGGCCACATAGCTCGGGGTAGTGACTGGTCTATGACTGGTAGTGACTGGCGGGTTTGGAGAGACGGTAGGTAGTGGAGGAGGAAACTGTTCCAAAACTTGTCAGCCAATACTTGACTGTACCTCCACATTCTTCGGCCGTTCGATTCTTCGGGTCTGTACACCGTCTGTGGGAGCGCGGGGTCCAGCCGCCCCATCAAGAGAGTGTTGGGGGTGACTGGGTCGACATCTGCTACATCACTTGAGACGTAACCGAGGGGCTTTGAGTTCAATACTCCCTCGATCTCTGTGAGGACTGTCGTGAGGACTTCTTCAGCCACGGTCTGGGCCCCAAGCACGGCGTACAGAGCTGTCTTTATGGAACGTACTTCTCTTTCCCAGGTTCCCCCGAAGTGAGGGGCGTTCGGGGGGTTAGACTGGAAGTCGATCTGAGAAGGAGCAAGGTGGGTCTTAAGTTCTGGACCCATGGCTTGGAAGCTCTCTCTCAGCTCTCTTTCTCCGCCTTTGAAGTTTGTCCCGTGATCAGACAACAACATAGACGGTTTTCCTCTTCGCGCTGTGAATCTCCGGAAGGCCATGAGGAATGAGTCCGTACTCATGGTCGGAAGGAGTTCTATGTGTATTGCTCGGGTGGTCATGCACTTGAATACAATGCCCCACCTCTTCTCAGTCCCTCTTCCTTTCTTCACGTAGAGCGGGCCGAAGCAGTCCACGCCAGTGGAGTGAAAGGGCTTATCGCAGAGTCGGAGGCGACAGGGAGGCAGGTCTGCCATCATGGGTATACTGGGCTGTGCTCGCCACTTGCGACAGTCTAGACAGGTCCGCTGGAAGCGTCGTACTGCTTCTCTTCCTTGCAGTATCCAATAGCGACGTCGGATCTCAGCGAAGACTCTCTCTGCCCCAGCGTGGTGCACATCCTCGTCGTATTTCTTTATGATGAGCTCAGTGACTTTGTGTCGGCTGTTGAGGACTATAGGAAACGTGACGTCATCCGTTAAGTCCGGGGCCCGTCTCAGACGACCACCCACCCTGATGAGGCCATGGGTGTCGCGCTCGGGGGCCAAGTGGAGCAGTCTGCTGTCTGACGGGACTGGCTTTGTTCCCTGCAGGCAGTCTAGCTCGTCGGGGAACGAGTCTCTTTGGGCTCGCTGTAGCAGAAGGAGTTCTGCCTCTTCGTAGTTAGCTGCGTTAATGTCGGTAGTGGGGGGAACCTCAGGGTGGTGCCACAGGAATGTCTTTAACTGCGCACTCTCAAAGGTGGGGCAGTCGTCTATGTTAGGGTCAGTGGGGACTGGGGTGTGCGTCAACCCACAGAACATAGATTTCTTGATCTCTGCCTCCTCTTGACTAGCCTCCCGAGGGGTGGGGTTAAGCCACTCTTCTTCCGGGAGCTTGAGGAACTCAGGACCGTCACTGTAGATATTGTGACGTGTGAGGTCATCTAGGGACATCCCCCGTGTGATGACATCTGCTGGGTTCTGTTTCGTGTCCACGTACCTCCAGCACGCTGATCCTGTTAGGTCTTGGATCTCTGTGATTCTGACTCCCACGAAGACCTTGTATCTACAAGAATCGGACTGGATCCATGTGAGTACGGTCATGGAGTCTGACCACAAGATTGTTCTTTGCACCGGGATGGTGAGTTCACGTTGGATTAACGTGGCGAGTTGCGCGCCTACCAGAGCTGCGCAGAGCTCTAGACGCTGGATCGATTGTTGCTTGCGGGGGGCTATCCTTGAGCGAGCCAGGATGAAGGCTGTGTGTATTTCTCCTCCCTCCTCTCGGGCCCACAAGTAAGCCACCGAGTCGTAGGCCACTTCTGAGGCGTCGCTGAAGACGTGCAGGTCCATCTGGCACGTCTCCAGCCGCACTGTGGGTGGGAAGTAGCTTCGGCGTATGTTCACATTTTGGAGCAAGTTGAGTTCTCTCTCCCACTCTCTCCAGGTGGAAGCGAGGTGGTCGGGTATGGGGTCGTCCCAGCCCTGTTCCTTGTCCCACAGCTCTCGTACAATCATTTTCGCCCGGGTGGTGTAAGGTAGGATACACCCCAGCGGGTCGTATTGCCTTGCGAGTGTTCTGTATACGCTCCGTCTGGTGGTCGGTAAAGGGGTCGACCTTCCCTGCTCCGTGGTCAGGGGTGTGTATTTGTAATGGAGCGAGTCTGTTTTGAAGTGCCAGACTAGGCCCAATGTCATTTCTTGTGCTTCACCTGGGATGGTCGCCATCCAGGTCTCGCTGCTTGCTGCCTTTGTCTCTGGGGAGAGGCTGCGAAGTACTTGAGGGTCACTGCTGGCCCACTGCCGGAGATCAAAGCCGCCTTTGATCAGTGAGGCGCGGTGCTTGAGTAGGAGGGCTTCGGCTTCTTCTGGCGTCGAGACGCTTTGCAGACAGTTGTCCACGTAGAAACTCCTCTCTACACTTTGTCTGACCTCCTCGTCAGCTTCAGGGTCTTCTGTCACATGTTTTTGCAGTGCGAACGTAGCACAGCATGGGCTGCATGTGGTTCCGAAGGGGAGGACCTCCCATTGGTAGATGGATGGTTGCTCATCTTTGATCCTCTCTCTCCATAGGAACCGCAGCAAGGGCTTGTCCTCCTCCACTAGTCGCACCTGCAGGAACATCCCTTTGATGTCGCCGCTGATGGCCACCTTGTCTTGGCGGAAACGTAGTAGCACGCCGAGGAGAGAGGGGCCGAGTGTTGGGCCGGGAAAGAGTTCTTTATTCAGATTCTGTAGTCCGATCTGGTAGCTGCAGTTGAATACGATGCGATCCTTGCCGTTGTGGTGGACCTTGTGGTGGGGCACGTACCATGATTCGATCGTCTGGTCGGCCTCTTGAATGTCAATTTTCTTTATGTGTCCCGCTGTAATCAGCTTGTCGATCTCAGCGCGGTACACAGTGGCTTGAGTGGGGTCTTTGGCTAGACGCCGCTCGGTGTTCAGTAGATATCGCTCTGTCGCTTCTTTTGAGGCGTGGAGGGTGGGCATACCCTCTCGCCTCAAGAGTGGAGTTGCGTATCTCATCACTCCCTTGACCTCGACTCTCTTTGTCCTCTGCTCGAGGAGGGTTATGGCATAAGTGTCTTCCTTTGAACGAATACGTTTCTTTTCATTCTTAAAGGGCATCGCGTCTAATGTCCATAGCCTCTCGACGTGCTGTAAGAGGGTGGTGTCTTCATCGTTTATCCTTGAGTGGAGGCAGCGAGTGGCTGTCGGTCGGTTGGAAGACCCGGAGAGGGGGCCTTGTAGTGTCCAACCCAGGCGGGTCTCGACCGCTGCTGGACAGCCTCTGGGCCCGATGTGGACCCGGTCCGTTGGGACGATGAGGTGTGCGTGGTCGGATCCTATGAGCAGGGTCGGGGTGGCGTCGTCGATGAGCGGTATAGGTAGTTGACGTAGGTGCACGTATTTTTCCATCAGCTTTGGGATGGGGTAGGTGTACTGTGACAGGCCTATGTCGTGGCTGGTGAAGGCGTTAGTAATTCTATACTGCTTCTCGGGCTGCCCGACCGCTGCTATCGTGAAGGAGACATTTTCACCCTTTATGGTCTTCAGGTCTCTTCTAATGGTACGGATTGTCATTGTTTCTTCGCTCCCCCGCAGACCCAGCCGGGCTGCGGCGGATGCGAGGAGGAGAGTCTTTTCTGACCCATCGTCTAGGACGGCGTAAGTGTCCATGACCTTGTCCTCGTAGCTTAATATCACTCGGACCACCTTCAAGAGCACTCGGGAGCTCCCGCTCTTCGCAGGGTCTATATACATGACGTTCACTCTCGAGCTGCTTGGGGGTACGGGTTTCTTCTTGTTGCTGTCGTGTAGGACCTCCAAGTGGGCGCCGTCGCACTTGCTGCATTTCTTCTTTAAACGGCACTCAGCTGCCATATGGCTGCGCGTGCAGCGGAAGCAGCGGCGGTTGGCTTTGATCCACTGACTCACCTCGTCAGCGGTCATCTTCTTGAAAGTGTCACATTGAGACAGCCAATGTTCCTTTTCACAGTACTGGCATACAATCTTCCACTTCCCCTTGGTCGGGGGGGTGCTGTGGTTCTTGTGCTGCGGCACTGACTCGGCCTGGTACATAACGGTCACTGACCGGCGGTTATCGTTAGATCTCCGAGGTCCATCTCTTGGGCTAGATCCACTCCACACGAACGTGTCCAGTCGTAGGCTGTTAACTTCCCTTGCGAGGAAGGCGGCCAGGTCTAGGAGGGATGGCTCGGTGGTCTCTCTGCCGCCAAAAACGCTCTTGGCGGGCTGGAGGGAGCTTCTCCAGTATTCGCTCCACATTTGAATTTGCATATAGTTCATATCTCCCCTTCTCCTTTTGGGACCCCAGCATCCCTACTAGGGATTGTACCTTGATAGAGAGGTCATCCAGTGCTCTATTGTCTTTGGCTGGGGGGAGGCGGTCGATATCCCTTATTTCTTGGATCACGTAATCCCATATGCGTCCATAACGCTGGTCTAGGGCCACTAGAGCCGCGGAGTATGGGGTGCTTGAGTTGGAATATGCCAGCGCTATGTTATGCGCTCTGGGCACCTTGAGATGCTTGAGGAGGATGGCATATTTGTACGACTCGTCGGGGACGTCGGACATCATAGTCTCCAAGCACATGCGTAATTCCGTGTACTGTGCTCTGTCCTCGCGCGTAAAGTCTGGGAACGTCGGTGTGCCAAGGTACGATGCCATGGATGGCTGGCACATTGGTGAGCGTAGGGGAAGAGGCCTCCTGGGCGGGTCTCCCCGTACGTGTGGTCGTGGGTTAGTACTTGGTGGGTACCAGAGGCCGGGTCCCCAGGTGCTGTTCCTCGGTGCTGACTGTACGTCAAACTCACCCGTGAGTTGGGTCGGGGGTTTGTAGTGCAGTGACTCGAGGCTGAAGTCGGGGCTGTACTGGGCCTCCTGGTCCAGAGTACGTTGCTGCTGGTGGGCTTGACATTCCTCCTCTTCCTCTTCTAGGTCCTGGAGTCTTCTAGTCAGTCTCTCGGCGACGTAGGCCGGTTCTTCCCGGTGGCTGGGTCTTGTATGGACTGGTCGGGGAGGGGGGTCGGAGACGTAGACAGGTTCCTCCTGTTGGCCGGGTCCCGGGTCGCTTTGTCGGGTAGGGGAAGGTGCCCTAGACCCTTGCCGTGATGATCTCCGGGAGCTCCGTGCGGAGAGAGGGGGTGTCGCCCTGGCAATCAATTGTTCTATCATCTGCGCCTGCAGCCGGTCGTGCTCTGCTTCGCGCTGGGCATTGGCGCGGTCTCGTTCAATGTTCTCTTCCGTCTGAAGGCGCCTCTCCTCCAGTCTTATGCGGTCGTCTTCACTCCTTTGTTGCGCCTGGAAGCGCTCTCGTTCAGTTGCAGAGTGTTCGCGTTCACTAAGGGCTTGCACTTGGAGTTGCGCGTGAAGGCGCTCTCGTTCCGCTGCAGAGTGTTCGCGCTCGCTTGCTTGTTGCGCCTGGAGACGCTCTCGTTGTTCGCGCTCGCTCGTCTGTTGAGCCTGGAGGCGCTCGCGTTCCATGGCAGAGTGTTCGCGCTCACTTAATTGTTGCGCCCGGAGGCGCTCTCGTTCCACGGCAGAGTGTTCGCGCTCACTAAGGGCTTGCGCTTGGAGTTGCGCGTGGAGGCGCTCTCTTTCCGTGGCGGAGTGTTCGCGCTCACTAAGCGCCTTTGCTTGAAGCCGATCGCGTTCGGTGGAGGCTGTCAGTGTGGCGATCAAGGCTTGCGCCAGTATCTGGTCCGCCTCGCTGGGGGATGACACTGACGGAGGTGATCGGGTGCTGACAGGGCTCGTTGGAGATCTGTTCTCCTGGCGCACCCCGAGGTCCATCTCCTGGGCGCGTTTCTCTTCTCTTGGTTGTGTGTCAGGTTCTATCCCTGGAGCGCTTTCTTTATCCTGGAGCGCTCCGGGGTCTATCCCGGTGACGCTGTCTGGAGGTATAGTCATGTCATGTCCCACCTGTTCCCCCCCGTGAGCTGAGTCAGTTTCGTTTGAACCCACTGGGGTCTCTACTGACAGGGTCGCCAAGTCGATAGGATTTGACATGCTTTGACTATCCGCTTTATCCGTATTTAACGTCTGTTTAGATAAGCTAGGGGGTAGAACGACAGCGAATTCCTCCAGATAGGGAGGTGGCTGATGTTTGCGCTGCGGGCGTTCTAGCTTGGGAGAGCCGCTTGGGGAGTGTTCACCGCTGGCCATGGTTAATATTAATATTATATTAAATATTACACTGATACCATCCGGCTCGAAGGACCAATTGTAACTGAGGGGTTACAAAACCCTGACTGTATTAAAGATTATTAAACCACTGCTAGTTATGTACTTCAACTACTGGCCAAACAGTACATCAAACATTGATGGTGAACACTCACAAGAACACGGCATTGACACAGAAATACTATTGGAGGGTAATTTATTATTATTAGGCAACGTTAGGTTACAGATTGAGAATTAGGGTCGCGCTTGTATGGCGAAGAATATACGTAAAGTCAGTCAAGAGCATAAGTCACTAAGGATAGTAGGAATACTATGATGGGTCTAAGCTGACGCCACCTGTTGTATAGTAGCAATTATATAGGGCAACAACGGTACCAACTGGAGACAATGGGTAGAGGAATGTTCGGGTACTCCGTCTGAGTCAACGAGGAATAAAGAGGCTCCAGGTACAGGAGTCGGTGCTTGTACTCCCTTGATCAGCAGACAAAAGCAATAGTTGTAATCCAAGATGCTCGACAGCATTGACGACAGCTAGCCAGCCCCTTCCACGAGGCAGGCCCGAGTGGTAATCCTCACGAGGTTAAATCCCAAACGACAGTGGAAATCAACGGTGCTCTTCTCCGGTAGTCACAGTCCCAAAGCAATATAATCCAACCAGGAATGGTTCTGCAATCGCCGGTGCCAATTCTCCTGTGTACATGTCCAACGGTTCTCGCCTAGGACTCCTCGGGTGTGGGCAACGTATTTAGGCCACACAGCCTGGATAAGTGCACTAGCTAAAGACACGACGAACCGATGGGTAATGCTACACACGGAAGAACTGTGGCCGCACGATATACAATAAATGATCGACTATTACTTCACATTAGATTAAGTCGAACTCAACGTTACTGCATTAAACTCTGACACTTTAACATTCTATTCGCACGCGGTTCTCAATGCTCTATTTAGATGCAAGGTTGCTCACTTCACTGCACGTTGACTCGTGGTGAAGGGTTTGAACTAGTTACTGCTGTTTACACCTGCGCCATATTTATACTTAAGTGAATATCTAGTCCCAACCTCAGTTCTTGTCTCGTATTACTACGCAGACTCTGGGCATGTTCTGACATGCCTGGAGTTGTCTTTGAACTTGCCGTTGGGGGCTTGCGCGTTGGCGCCTGGGGCGCTGTCCAATAGGAGAGCGAATATTACTCTGGTCTGTACGCAGGTAAAGGGATATTCCGTGTATATATATAAATAATATACAAGGTATATCAAACGATACATATATATATTCAGTTTAATCTGGCCCTTCACAACAGTAACTATGATTATAGTTAGTGCTCTCACCACTGTCTACTGTAACTATGATTATAGTTAGTGCTCTCACCTCTATCTACAGTAACTATGATTATAGTTAGTGCTCTCACCACTGTCTACTGTAACTATGATTATAGTTAGTGCTCTCACCACTGTCTACTGTAACTATGATTACAGTTAGTGCTCTCACCTCTATCTACTGTAACTATGATTATAGTTAGTGCGCTCACCACTATCTACTGTAACTATGATTATAGTTAGTGCTCTCACCACTGTCTACTGTAACTATGATTATAGTTAGTGCTCTCACCTCTATCTACTGTAACTATGATTATAGTTAGTGCTCTCACCACTATCTACAGTAACTATGATTATAGTTAGTGCTCTCACCACTATCTACTGTAACTATGATTATAGTTAGTGCTCTCACCACTATCTACAGTAACTATGATTATAGTTAGTGCTCTCACCACTATCTACTGTAACTATGATTATAGTTAGTGCTCTCACCTCTATCTACAGTAACTATGATTATAGTTAGTGCTCTCACCTCTATCTACAGTAACTATGATTATAGTTAGTGCTCTCACCACTATCTACTGTAACTATGATTATAGTTAGTGCTCTCACCTCTATCTACAGTACAGTGGAGGTTTCTCTATGACAACACGTGAAACACAAATTCACTCATAATTCATAATTATTATTCATTTACATATATATATACATTTATTTTATTTATATATATATAAAACATTTTTTTTTTAATTATTATTATTTTATATTTTTTTATTAGAAAAGTGTTCCTCTGTAAAAAAAATTCAGTGAATTTTTTCTTTTAAAAAAATTGCCAAAATTGACAGCTCTGAGCAGGCCTGCACTGCAGTAATGACTGCAGTAATTATTCGTGAAGAAAACTTCACAGGTGTGACCCAATGTTATATAAATAATAAATAACAGCCAATCGAAATAGGCTATTAACTTCGTCTAAGCACGGTCTGTGCAGTTAAACTCTTGCCATTGAATGGAGGATTGAATGATTGACAGCCCTTGCCATCCAATACATGGAGGTTGAATATGATTGGCAGCCTTGCAAATCCAATCAGAGATTGCTGCATTGCAAAGTCAAAAACGGGTCCATCTGCAGGTTAGGTTTAGCTCTGGCCAATCTCAAGTTTCTCAAGTTTCTTTATTAGTTGTCATACAGAAGTACAGAATACTTTTATACAAAATGTAACAGAAATAAGCATTTTGTATAAAAGTATTCTGTACTTCTGTATGACAACTAATAAAGAAACTTGAGAAACTTGAGATTGGCCAGAGCTAAACCTAACCTCCGACCCTGCAGATGGACCCATTTTGACTGTTTGAAAGAGCAAGGAAGTAGTTTAGTTGTTGTTTAGTAGAAGTAAGCTGTACAGCTATAACAAGTAAAGTCAGGCTAAATTAAACTTTGCGCCAACATTAGGACCGAAGTATAAACCAGCAACTGAGCAACATGAAGAAGTGGACTTATGCATCTGGATCAGAAAAAACGTTGTGGATGAAAAAGTAAGTAGGCTAGTGTTTGTAAAAGCTTGTATGCTAACAGTAGCTAGCCAGCTTAGCCTACATCACAATGATAATCACCAAGCTAACTTACTGTACACACTGTAGGGCTGGGCAATTAATCAAAACAGAATCGCGATATCGATTCATAGACCTATGCAATCTCATTTCTAAGTTATGACAATTTTTTTTTATTAAAAAAACGTTTTTTTTTTTTTTTTACTTTTTAAATTATTTTATCTGGGTTGAACATGATTTGTGGAACTCCCTCTGGTGTTGTGGTCGTGGTATTCACTGACCTTTGGGAAGTATTTCGACATGCACATGGGTATCTTAGTGGTGTAGTGTATCTTGTAGACCAGGCAAGTTGCTGTACTCTGTTGTCTACTCTAAGCCATCCTAGGTTGTCAAAGTGGGCAGGGGTGAGGTGGGTTTTAGGAGTAAGGTCAAGCAGTAGTCTGACCAGTTTGTTTTGTGATGTTTGTAATCTTGTTTTTAGTGCCTTTGAGGTGCTTTGGTACCATGAGGTGCAAGCATAGTCGTAGTACCCTTGAATGAGTGCTCCTGTTAGAGTCTTCAAGGTATTCTTGTTTACCAGAGAGGAGATCCGGTACAAGAATCTAGTTCGTTGGTTGACTTAGTTTTATTACATTGGATCCCATTTTGTCACAGGAATGATTTGCCTCTATAGGATGGAACCCAGGTAGGGAATTTCATCTTTCCTTTTAAGATAAGATAAGATATTCCTTTATTGATCCCCTTGGGGAAATTCAGGCATCATAGCAGCATGGGGGGAGGGGGGAGGGGGGGTACAGGTAGTGAAAACAACACAAGCAGTGTAAACAAATAGGTCAATATAATTTACTATCTAACTAACTGAAATATATTTTCACAGTGTCACATAAGGTGCAGTATGCATAAGGTAGTGTTATAATTTACTATCTAACTAACTGAAATATACATTATTCACAGTATCACAGTATCCACATAAGGTGCAGTATGCCTAAGGTAGTGTAAGTTGTCCTCCTTGGGTTCCTATAAGTCCCAGGTCGATGTCTGGCAGCAGTTGCTGCCCACTGTTGTGGAGCCTGATGGCCACTGGTATGAAGGACTGTCCGAGGCGGTTAGTTGAGTGTCGGGGGGGTATGAGTCTGTGGCTTCCTTGTCACCTTCACCTAATATGTTTTGATCTGGTCAGGTGCGCTGTCACCTAAAATGTTTTGATCTGATCAGGTGCGCTGTCACCTAAAATGTTTTGATCTGATCAGGTTCAAGTTCAAATTCAAGTTCTTTAATAGTTGTCATACAGAAGTACAGAATACTTTCATACAAAATGCTTCTTACTGTTACGCTCCAGAGACTGTGCTAGACACGATAGTATCAAATAACATAATAACATAATATAGCATGAATTTAGAAGAAGAAAATGAGGTCACAGTGTTCGGTATAGACATATGTACAATGTTCTGAGTTACCATATAATATACAATACACAATACTATGCAGTGTACTAATGTACAGTACTATCTAGTGCAAAGCAGAAATGGGATGAGGTACAATTTTAGGTACAATTTACAGTAAGGTGTACGAGTTGTAGTGCAATCCTTCATCCATAAATATAAAGTGTGGGGAGTGGGTGCTACAGTGTGTTTGTTTAAAGTGGGTGTGTGCTATAAGTGTGTGGAGTGGGTGCTACAGTGTGTTTGTTTAAAGTGAGTGTGTGCGTGTGGATGTGTGTGCTATGTGCGTTTGGTGGTTGTTGTTGTGTAGTGTTCATTCATTGTTCGTTTAGCAGCCTGATGGCCTGGGGATAGAAGCTTCTTCTGAGTCTTTCTGTGCTCGCCTTGAGACTCCTGTATCGCTTGCCTGACCGCAGCAGTTCAAAGAGGCAGTTGTTCGGGTGACTGGAGTCTTTAATGATTCTCTTAGCCTTGCCCTTGCAACGCTTGTAGTAAATGTTCTGGAGGGTGGGGAGCCCCCCTCCAATTGTGCGTTCGGCTGAACGTGTCACTCTTTGTAGTCTGCTTTGGTCTTGTGCAGTGCTATTCCCAAACCAGGAGGTGATGTTGCCGGTCAAGATGCTCTCTATTGTACATGAGTAGAAGTTCTTAAGGATCTTCTGGCTGACTTGGAACTTCGCTGTCACCTAATATGTTTTGATCTGGTCAGGTGGGCTGTCACCTAATATGATTTCATCTGGTCAGGTGCGCTGTCACCTAATATGATTTCATCTGGTCAGGTGCGCTGTCACCTAATGTTAATATGTTTTCATCTGTGTCCACTGACCACTGACACACAGTGGGGGATGTTTTAAAAATATAATTTTATATATAATATAATATAATAATTTGTGCTTCACCTAAAAATTTGGTCAGCAGCCTCCACTGCTACAGTAACTATGATTATAGTTAGTGCTCTCACCACTATCTACTGTAACTATGATTATAGTTAGTGCTCTCACCACTGTCTACTGTAACTATGATTATAGTTAGTGCTCTCACCACTATCTACTGTAACTATGATTATAGTTAGTGCTCTCACCACTGTCTACTGTAACTATGATTATAGTTAGTGCTCTCACCACTATCTACAGTAACTATGATTATAGTTAGTGCTCTCACCACTATCTACTGTAACTATGATTATAGTTAGTGCGCTCACCTCTATCTACAGTAACTATGATTATAGTTAGTGCTCTCACCACTATCTACTGTAACTATGATTATAGTTAGTGCTCTCACCACTATCTACTGTAACTATGATTATAGTTAGTGCTCTCACCACTGTCTACTGTAACTATGATTATAGTTAGTGCTCTCACCACTATCTACTGTAACTATGATTATAGTTAGTGCTCTCACCTCTATCTACTGTAACTATGATTATAGTTAGTGCTCTCACCACTATCTACAGTAACTATGATTATAGTTAGTGCTCTCACCACTATCTACAGTAACTATGATTATAGTTAGTGCTCTCACCTCTATCTACTGTAACTATGATTATAGTTAGTGCTCTCACCTCTATCTACAGTAACTATGATTATAGTTAGTGCTCTCACCACTATCTACTGTAACTATGATTATAGTTAGTGCTCTCACCTCTATCTACTGTAACTATGATTATAGTTAGTGCTCTCACCACTATCTACAGTAACTATGATTATAGTTAGTGCTCTCACCACTATCTACAGTAACTATGATTATAGTTAGTGCTCTCACCTCTATCTACTGTAACTATGATTATAGTTAGTGCTCTCACCTCTATCTACAGTAACTATGATTATAGTTAGTGCTCTCACCACTATCTACTGTAACTATGATTATAGTTAGTGCTCTCACCACTATCTACTGTAACTATGATTATAGTTAGTGCTCTCACCTCTATCTACAGTAACTATGATTATAGTTAGTGCTCTCACCACTGTCTACTGTAACTATGATTATAGTTAGTGCTCTCACCACTGTCTACTGTAACTATGATTATAGTTAGTGTTCTCACCACTGTCTACTGTAACTATGATTATAGTTAGTGCTCTCACCACTGTCTACTGTAACTATGATTATAGTTAGTGCTCTCACCACTATCTACAGTAACTATGATTATAGTTAGTGCTCTCACCACTATCTACAGTGTAATCGCAGCAGGGTTCGAATCCGGACCGGTGACCTATGCTGCATGTCCTCCCCATCTTCACCCAACTTTCCTCTCTCACCTTGTCCCTGTGGTTCATATCTTAGACACAGACACATGAAACACAAACACAGACTCTCACCTTGTCCCTGTGGTCCTCATATCTCGTCTGGTCCCATCGTTTCTGCAGATACTTGTTTGTTGTCGGCTTCATCGGCTGGTACGCCTTGTGCATGTTTCCTCTGCAGGCTGAGGGCTTCCTGGCACCACAGGACTGTATACAAACACAACCTCTGTCTCTGTCTCTGTCTCTGTCTCTGTCTCTCTCCGTCTCTGTCTCTGTCTCTGTCCCTCTCTCTCTCTCTCTCTCTCTCTCTCTCTCTCTCTCTCTCTCTCTCTCTCTCTCTCTCTCTCTCACACACACACGGAGTGCGCTCCTCAGTTACCTGTCTCTAATGCAGCCAGATATCATGTCAATGAATTATTAGTGAGCTGACTCACACACACACACACACACACACACACACACACACACACACACACACACGCTCGCTTGCTCGCACGCACGCACGCACGCACGCACACACACACACACACACACACATGCTCACACACACACACATACACACTCACACACACATGCTCACACACACACGCTCACAAACACACACACACACAAACGCGCACACACACACGCACACACACACACACACAGTAGGTAGGCTCTGCATGCCTGCACGACTATATTCTAATGTTCACATTAGTGGATATAGTCAAGAGGACTGTGTACATGTTGGGGGGCAGAAGCGCAAGCAACAAAAGGGCACACCCTACCCCCTATACCCTACCCCCTACACCTACACCCTACCCCCTACACATACACCCTACACCTACACCCTATACCTACATCCTACCCCCTACTCCCTAACCCCCACACCCTACGCCCTACACCTACACCCACACCCCTACACCTACACCCTATACCTACACCCTACCCCCTAACCCCCACCCCCTACACCTACCCCCTAACCCCCACCCTATACCTACACCTACCCCCTAACCCCCTACTCCCTACACCTCAGCTAGATCCCATTCACACTATTTTAATCCCCTCAGCCTTCACAGAATCCCCATTGAAACTGGGTACAAGATACAGGATACAAGATACTTTAATGCCACACAACGATGGTTGGTGGTAATTGTTTGCGGTACAGTTTGTTAAAAGCACTGGGACATCAACATGAAACATCAGACATCAAACGCCCCCCTCCCATCTCCCAATCCCCACAATAAATACATATATTGTGGTGACTCACTTATCACGCACAATTGGTGCAGACATTCACTGGACTTGAGGAGCGGAGTGGGTGCTCCTTTAAGCCTGGGGATTCTGGGAACGGGGTGGGTATTTGGTAACCTATATGATGTCACCTGTCAGCTGTCAGCTGGCTGCTGTCACTTTCGAGTAGTAAAGTTAACGTCTCTGCACTCTGTTGGATGTATGTAATTTATGTTGGGAAGTAAAAGGAAAGACTCGACTACCATCTCCCGTTTCATCCTTTCTTGCGTTCCCACATTGGTGACCTGAAGTACGTGAGTGATTATTACATCATGACGGACGGAGAAGTGAACATTATCTACGCCGCTGCAATTAAGTTACCCGACTTCTGGCATCACAGCCCCCGACCCTGGTTTCAACACATTGAAGCTCAGTTCGAGTTGAGAGGAATAACACAGGATGTTACTAAATATTATCATGTGGTAGCAGCATTGGATGCCCAGACGACGGCCCGCGTTATGGGGCTGCTGGAAGCTCCGCCAGCTGCCGGAAAATATGACGCTATCAAGGCATTCCTTTTGCAATTATTTGAGCTGTCGGAAATTGAAAAGGCGGATCGTCTATTGTCACTCAGCGGCCTCGGCCTCGGAGACGGCAAGCCGTCCAAACTGATGGACAGGACGCTGTCCGTTTTGGGCTCGGCAGATCCCTCTTTTTTATTTAAACATGTTTTCATGCGTCAGCTTCCAGCGCCTGTGCGCACCGCGCTGGCCAGCTCTCCCGTCTCCTTCACTAAGGACTACCGCGCGCTGGCTGCCGAAGCGGACAGGATTTATCTCGCCAACCGGCAGCAGTTTGTGCATGCGCTGCTTCCAGCCTACCACCCACCTACCCACCTAGTGGACGCTGCGGACGCCGCTGCAGTGACTGCCCGTCGCCAGGGTAACAGTGGATGGTGTTATTTTCATAACCGGTTTGGCGCCAGGGCCAAACAGTGTCGCCCACCGTGCAATTACAGTGACCAGGGAAACGCCAGGGCCAATGCTCATTAACAGCCATGAGCGTTGGCGGAGGCAGCAGGCTGCTATTTATTAAGGACACCTTATTTGGCCGGCGACTACTAGTCGACTCGGGTGCGCAACGAAGCATCCTGCCTGCTACAGCTGTGGACACTATGGCTGGGGGCCACGGTCCCCCCATGGACGCTGCTAATGGCACGCCTATACGTACCTACGGAACCCGGTATGTAGAGGTGTGTTTTGGCGGGCGCCGTTTCGAGTGGGAGTTTGTCATGGCCGCTGTGTCAGTTCCTCTCCTGGACGCGGACTTCCTGTGTGCGTTCAGGCTGCTAGTGGACATTACAAACTGTCTAATTGATGCTGTCTCCTTTGCTACCTACCCGTGCACGCTGGGAGGGCCAGGGACACTAGGTCTGTCCAACATGCTTGCTGCCGGGGATGTATATCAGCGCCTCCTAGCGGAGCACTATATAGCCACTGTCGGTCGCCCGGTCTATGCACGCACTCGGCGCCTTGACCCAGCTAAGCTCTCCATTGCCAGGGAGGAATTTGCAACCATGGAACGCCTTGGAATTGTGCGCCGTTCTGACAGTCCGTGCGCCTCCCCCCTGCATATGGTCACTAAGGCTGATGGTGGGTGGCGTCCCTGTGGCGATTTCCGACGCCTAAACAACGCCAGGACCCCGGACCGGTACCCCGTTCCGCATATACAGGACTTCTCCGCCCACCTGGCGGGGACCACCATCTTTTCCAAGGTGGACTTGGTGCGGGGATACCACCAGGTACCAGTTCACCCACGGGACGTTCCCAAACGGCGGTCATCACTCCTTTTGGCCTGTTCGAGTTTCTGCGGATGCTCTTTGGCCTCAAGGGGGCGGCACAGACTTTCCAGCGACAGATGGACTTGGTGCTGCGGGATATGGCATTCATGTTCGTATACTTGGATGACATTCTCGTAGCCAGCACGTCTGCAGAGGAGCACCTGACACATCTCAGGCAGTTGTTTGAGCGGCTCAGTGCACATGGGCTCATTGTTAACCCCGCCAAGTGCCAGTTCGGCCGGTCGTCTATCGATTTCCTCAGGCACAGGGTCTCAGCAGAGGGAGCCGTTCCGCTCCCTGCCAGGGTGGACGCCGTTGCCAGCTTTCCACGCCCCCGCACCGTGAAGTCCCTGCAGGAGTTCCTAGGCATGGTGAACTTCTACAACAGGTTCATTCCCCCTGCTGCTCACCTCATGCGCCCCTTGTATGAGGCCCTGTGTGGTAAGGACCCCAAGGCCGAGGTGGACTGGTCCCTGTGTACCGACAACGTTTTTTTGGGCGCTAAAACTGCACTGGCCAATGCCGCATTACTGGCACACCCATTTCCTACCGCCCCTATCACCCTCACAACTGACACCTCAGACTACGCAGTGGGGGCAGTGTACGAACAGTGGGTGGGGGGGGGGGCTGGCAACCGCTTGCTTTCTTCAGTCGCCAGCTGTGGGATAATGAAAGAAAGTACAGCACCTTTGACCGGGAGCTCCTAGGCCTCTTCCTGGCCATCAGGCACTTCAGATTCCTGCTGGAGGGCCGACGGTTTACTGCCTTCGTGGACCACAAGCCACTCACCTTCGCCATGGCCAAGGCCACCGAGCCGTGGTCAGGGCGCCAGCAGCGCCAACTCTCCGCCATCTCCGAGTTTACCATGGACATACGGCATGTCGCAGGCAAGGACAACTACGTCGCTGACTGCCTCTCCCGGACGGTGGTGGGGGCTGTCCACTTGGGACTGGACTACGCTGCCATGGCTTCCGACCAGGCCACTGACAAGGACATGCAGGCCTACCGAACAGCCGACACTGGGCTAAGGTTAGAGGATGTGCAGTTTGGTATTGCCAACACCACGCTCCTCTGCGACGTCTCCACCGGTCAGCCCCGTCCAATGGTTCACGCTGGCTGTCGGCGGCAGGTATTCGAAGCCATCCATGGCCTGTCGCACCCGGGGGTGAAGGCGTCAACTAAGCTGGTCGGTGCTAAATTCGTCTGGCATGGCCTCAGGAAGGACATCGCAGCCTGGGCCGGCTCCTGCGTGGCGTGCCAGCGTGCAAAGATACAACGTCACACCAAAGCCCCCTTGGCACCGTTTCTCGTGCCGGAGAGGCGCTTTGACCATGTCAATGTGGACCTGGTGGGTCCCCTGCCCCCCTCCCACGGGTTCACTCACCTCCTCACCATGGTGGACAGAACCACTAGGTAGCCGGAGGTGGTCCCGCTGGCATCGACCACATCTGCCGAGGTGGCCCGGGCGTTCATTGGGTCCTGGGTAGCCCGTTTTGGCACACCATCTGATCTCACATCCGACCGGGGCCCACAGTTTACGTCCGGGCTCTGGACTGCAGTCGCCGAGGGCCTGGGAGTGAAGCTCGACCGCACCACAGCCTACAACCCACAGGGCAACGGCTTCTGTGAACGGTTTCACCGATCTATGAAGGCTGCTCTGCGGGCCAGCCTTACGGACGGCAACTGGGTCGACCGGCTTCCCTTGGTCATGCTTGGCCTGCGCTCCGCCCCCAAAGAATACCTGCAGGCCTCGGCTGCTGAGCTGGTGTACGGACAGCCGCTGCGAGTCCCGGGGGAGTTCCTCCCGGATGCCGAGGCTCTCTGTTCGGTCACCTCATCTCGGACTGTGCTCAGGGATGGCACCGGTGCCTTCACCCCAGTCCCAACTTGGGGGGGCCTGTGTGGTGACTCACTTATCACGCACAATTGGTGCAGACATTCACTGGACTTAAGGAGCGGAGTGGGTGCTCCTTTAAGCCTGGGGATTCTGGGAACAGGGTGGGTATTTGGTAACCTATATGATGTCACCTGTCAGCTGTCAGCTGGCTGCTGTCACTTTCGAGTAGTAGCGTTAACGTCTCTGCACTCTGTTGGATGTATGTAATTTATGTTGGGAAGTAAAAGGAAAGACTCGACTACCGTCTCCCGTTTCATCCTTTCTTGCGTTCCCACAATATACATAAATACATACAGGACAGTCACATGTGACAGTGTCAGTGACGGATGCTTGCCTTGTCTGTGCAAAGGGGGGCGGGCCTGGGTGTTGTATTTCTCACATGACAAAGTGAATCCAATCTATAAATGATACAGGTCAAGTTCAGGACAGAACAGCCTCAACCTGTAGGCTGGAGCAAGACACAAAAACAACCCACAATGCAATGTGGTATGTATGTGTAGCAGGGTGGATTATCCCTACTTTATGAGAGTAGATGTACACTGTCACCAGGTAGTGGGAACGCAGCAGATCTGGGTCCGGCTGAGTCCCCGACTGTAGTGCAGGAGTATTAGAATGGAGATTTAGCAGAGGGAGTGGATGGGGCCTAGGATTTACTAACCTAGGGGTGATGCGCTGGTCCTTCTTGCTCTCCAGGGCGACTCGCAGTAATTCCCCACACACCCACACTTCCCCTAATACTTCCCGCACCCTCCCACACCCGGTAGCAGTAGTGATCGAAAGCTGTTTCTGCCCAAAGCAGTACCTTAGGCATATATTTACACAAGGCACAAGAATCAAAGCTCTTTCCACACTGGTCACCATACAGTAATGGAACCCGTCCCTTTAAGGGTTGAAACACTGGGCACCTAGTGCTCTCACTCTACGGCAATGAATAAAGTTCTTCCCACACTGGTCAAGATACAGTAATGGAACCCGTCCCTTTAAGGGTTTAAATACCTGTTCATTCCCCCGTAGGTGGGGAGAGAGGGGAGGAAGAAGGAGAGGGGTACTGGAGCTACTCAATGGGATTTTATAAAGGAACACACGTTATCACACCACATTTAACCAAAAGACAGTGGGCCCACGTTGAAAACAAAAGTCCTATCTATAGCCGGCTTCCCCAAAATAATAAACGTCGGGGCGCCCCTAATCACTGCTACCAGTGTCGGTTCAAAGTACTGATTCTCTTCGCCCTTAAAGGGCACGCTCCGCACAAAGAGAATGTCTACTGATAAAGTTCCAGCACTCGGAGCGCTCACTGTAACTGGCTTGAGTGTACTTAACCAAGGGCTGGCCCGCTCTCACCACCGAACGTCCGTGTGGTGAGATGGCCGTTGAGAAATCCTGTGATAGCAGGAGGCGGGGCTGGGTTGACGTTAGGCAGGTGACTGCTGGAAGTCAACGGCTCGGAGGGGCTGGAGGTGCGTGCAGTGCAGCGACATCCGTTGAGGGGTCCGCTGCTGGGCTGGAGAGGTGGGGCGACACGCTAAACTGTGGTGCTAGGCCTAACTGAAGCTAAGCTGTGGGTCGGGACGACCTCCTGTCCTGTCGCCTATACTTTAACTAAAACGCAACGTGTACAATATCTACAACACTCTTCGGCAGTAGCACGTCTGCTTCTTTGTTCACAATGTCTCTTTAGCATTAACTGGAAGCTAAGCTATCGCATATTTCATTACTAACCCGCCTCGCGACTGGGTTCATATTCCGCGTGCTTAATGTCTGGAGCTCCAGCTCCAAGCGACCTCTTGCTTCTCTGGAAAACGATGAAGAGGAAGTTCCGCCGCAGGCGCCGCACCCTGAGCCCATCCTTCTTCACCTGTGTCTCCCCTGCCCAACGTCGCCACCAGCTCCCCCTGGCGGTACCTGTATCATGTCCCACTATTAAGTGTCAATGTTAGGATATGGAGGATCAAGAGGGGTCAGCAAGTTACACAACGTCATCGTGAACACAGTAGAATGCAAGGAATTAAAGTTAGACACATTGAATTAGACATATTCAGGTGTATGTGATCCCGGAACAGCGTATTGACCGCGCGGGACACTATGTTTACATTTACATTTAGTCATTTAGCTGATGCTTTTATCCAAAGCGACTTACAAGTTTTGTACAACAAGACAGCAGGAAGGGTACAACTCTATCAGCTGAGTAACAATATTCATCAAAGTGTTGAGTGCTACAGTGTAGGTTAGTTTATTAGGACAAGTGCATGACAGTAAGGTTAGTTAGGGTTAGATATTTTATTTTTTATTTGTATTTTTTTTTCATTTCAGATAATGATTGAAGAAGTGCATCTTTAGTCGACGGCGAAAGACTGGTCAGGTTTCGGCTGTCCTAACTGTGGTGGGAAGTTCATTCCACCATTGTGGGGCAAGGACCGAGAATAGGCGACTTCTCTTTGATGACCCTCCCGGAGCTCAGATAGGAGTGGGTCTGAGGCGGCCAGAAGATGCAGAGCCTAGGGGTCTTGAGGGTGTGTAGTTAGAGACCATTGACCGGAAGTAGGCGGGAGCCGTTCCCTTCACTGCACGATATGCCAGGTGGAGGGCCTTGAAGCGGATTTGTGCGGCAATGGGGAGCCAGTGCAGGTCCCTGAGGAGTGGGGTGACATGGGCTGACTTTGGTAGGTTTGAGATCAGGCGGGCCGCTGCGTTCTACAGGTTTACAAGTACCAGTGGCGGCTCTGCCACTAGGGGCGCAAGGGCGCCGCCCCCCCTTCAGGCCCTGCCTGGTTATATGAGAGTAGAACAAGAAAACGTATCTTTTTGTTTTTTGTTTTATAGCCCTATAAATAATATAAACATGTTTAAAATGAATAATATTTACTAATTTTAAGTATGTTTGTATTTTCCAATGCACAATATAACGTTATTATCTCAAATAAAAAAACACTCGTTTTCCTGAGCAGGAAGTGACATCACGTTTTTTTTATTTTTTCGTATTTCTCGGCCCGGGCTAGACGCGATATCGCTCTGAGTGCGCGTCACAGTTTGATCGCTGTATCCGTCACAGCCAATCAGTGCATAACGCATTGTGCGTTGAAATATGACTATTATGTTGGAATCCGGGCGCGATTTGAAGCGGTCTAGCCAGTAGCGTCAAGAATGTCTGTAGCCGCATTTCGCGGAAATGCTCTCTGATTGGCCGACGCCAGTATTTTTTTCCGTAGCAGAATTTCACAGAGACGATCTCTGATTGGCCGAATCCAATTTCTAATGTTCCAATTCTAGCTTATTCCAATTCTAGCTTATTCCTAGGTTGGTGATGCAGGCAGCTGTTTGTCTTAGAGCGTGCCGTGCCCGTGACTGCAAGTTCTTTAGACTGTTAAGCTTAGGCACTCTTAAAAAGTTGGTTAAGGTTAGAGTTTGTCTTAGAGCATGGCGATAGAACGCCAGGTAGTTTGCAGTCTGTTCGAGCGGAAATGGACAAAGGAATGAAGTACTTGTGTTGTGTGGTGCTTCTGCTAACAAGCTAACACTTGGCTAACAAGCTATATGGCGGATGCAGTCTGGACACAGTGGACAGTGGTCTGGAATTAAACATCAACAGTGGATTATACACTTTATCAAGGCAAGCCCTGGACGTGTCAACTAAACAGTGAGTCTCTCTCTCTCGCTCTCTCTCTCTCTCTCTGGTTAACGTTAACGTTTGTAAATAGTTTTTTTTAGGAGCAGTACTGTTAGGCTACTGCTGGCCATTCATGAAGCGAGACATTGCTGATTGTTTATTTATTTTATAACACAAGACTATGACTACCAACTGCCTAGCCAGCCGTGTATCAATCTTGGATGCAATAATAACGTTACCACACTGACTGTGTCGATGGCTCATTGATTTAACTACTGCAGCTCTCTCGGATTGAAAATACGTGGATTATGGCTTGTTCAATATCGTCTATGTTTGAATGAATGAATGAATGAAAACTTTATTAACAGATTGCAGAATGGGTACAATACAGTACGGCTCAATACACACAATTGTTAAGGGGATGCAGACCAGAGAAAGACGTTTGTCTTGTTTACATCAGGGTCCCAGATTTTCGATTCATATCGATAGTTTAATAGCTAGCCTTGGCTCGTTTAACAATATGCAAAATATGTGTACAGCCCTGTACTCATACTGAAGTTATTCTTGGTATATAATAGGTCTGATTGTGTAACGAATCGATTCCACGTCGCGCTGTGTGTGAGAGAGAGAAGGAGAGAGGGAGAGATCTGCCTGTGTTTGGAGACAGGGCGAGTTTTGTTTCTAACTTTTCTATTTATATATTGTTGTGAATTAGAGTCTAGACTATACTTTATTTGACTGGTTGTGTGTTGTTGTAGTAACAGCTGAGCGACTCGTTCATAAGAGCCGATTCATTGCCGTGAGCGTGAGTCGAATCGCTCACGTCTTGCCATGAGTCTGTTGCGTGGTACTACCGTACTGTACATGTTTGCAAAATGTTTGGTATAGCGCCCCTAGTGGCGAAGCACCCACCGGCCGCCACTGACAAATACTGCAGACCCTGGATTAGTTTTGCATAAAACGCCTGTCGATTGCATAGCCAAAGTAATTTGAGATTTATTCTTGAACCACTTATAGCACAACAAATGGATGTAATGCATACAAACACCTGTACATAGCTCCTCATGACCGTATTGTGGACATTGTGTCTGATGTGGTACAAAACATCTCACCATCTAGTGCAGCAATGTACAAGCATACTAGAGTGCTACCAGAATGGTTTGGTTTTACCAATGATGTCTTTGCTAACATCCCAAATACACCTGATGTTGTTTTTGTTGACACCAGCCACAAGGAGGTGCTGGTCATAGAAGTAGGCTGTGCCTTTGACCTGTACATGGACCAGGCTTTCCGGGACAAGTATATAAAATACCAACCATTGCTCGATGTGATAACCAGCCTTGGGTACAAGTGTTGATAGTGTACTTGTGTTCTGAAGTCTCGGCCATGTATATAAATGCACCATGGTTTGAGAATTGCTGCAATGTCAAAGAGAAAAGTCGAACAAATGGCCAAATATTGCTCTGTCTCAGCTATTATTGGCAGCTTAGCCGCGTGGAGAAGGAGGTGCTATGTGTCCCTTAAGTGTTCAGTGCTGCTTGGCCCGATATATTTGATTCCCTGTTTATGTAATATAATTTGTGGAACCAAATAAAGTATTCAAATGTGTTACTATATATATAATGTGTGTGTGTGTGTGTGTGTGTGTGTGTGTAAGGTAAGGTAAGGTAAGGTACATTTTATTTGTATAGCGCTTTTCCAGATTAAAATCACAAAGTGCTTTACAGGCAGTAAAAGGTTAATCAGAATAGAATAATCACACATGTTACATCACATACAAGATTGTAGAATACTTCAAAATAAATTAATTAAAATATAATCACATATACACACATGTTATACCACATACATGATCAATTAAAAGCCTGACTGTATACGAAGGTTTTTAGACCTTGTTTAAAAGACTCCATACTAATAGCAGACCTGGTTTCATAAGGTAGCTGATTCCATAGCTTGGGTGCTACGACTGAAAAAGCCTGGTCACCCTTGGTTTTTAGTTTGGTCCATGGGACGACGAGCTCTCCTTGGTCGGAGGAGCGGAGAGTCCTATTTGGGCAGTAAGGGGTTATAAGCTCAGCAATGTAGCTTGGGGCTTCACCTTTTAAAGCCTTGTAGGTGGTGAGCGCAATTTTAAAATCAATCCTGTATTTTACAGGTAGCCAATGTAGTGTGGCTAATACAGGGGTAATGTGTTCTCTGCGTTTGGTTCTGGTTAACAATCTGGCGGCCGCATTCTGAATGATTTTAAGTTTAGCCAAAGCTGCTTTGTCAAGGCAAGTGAACAGAGAATTACAGTAGTCAATTCGTGAAGAAATAAAAACATGGATAACCTGTTCAAGACAGTGATATGGGATATTGGGGCGTAATTTTGCAATATTTCTTAGTTGGAAAAAACAAGACCGGGTTAGTGACTTTAGGTGGTCATTAAAATTTAGAAACTGATCAAAGATGACCCCCAGATTTCTTGAGCTTGGCTTCAGGTAAGCGGCTAGTGGACCAAGTGCAGTTACAACATCAACTTTTTGTGTGTCTGTCCCGAAGTATAGTAACTCTGTTTTTCCCTTATTCAGCTGTAAGAAATTACTATCCATCCATGAATTGATCTTGGAAAAACAATCAACAAGAGCTGACAGCTTATTTTGGGGTTTAAAAGAAAAATAAAACTGGCTGTCGTCAGCATAAAAATGATAGCAAATGTCTTTACATGAGCTGATAAGCTGTCCAAGGTGTGTGTGTGTGTGTGTGTTTGTGTGTTTGTGTGTGTGTGTGTGTGTGTGTGTGTGTTGGAGAGTATAATGTACTCTGGAGGTTAATGTCTCTTATTGATCTCATGTCTGCAGTCGTCAGCTCTTAATAACAGATGAGCTGAACTCATACACTCCAGCCAGTCATGTGTGCGTGTGTGTGTGTGTGTGTGTGTGTGTGTGTGTGTGACCGTGTGTTTGTATGTGTGTGTGTGTGTGTGTGTCTGCGTACGTATCTGTGTGTGTGTCTGTCTATGTGTGAGACGCATATACCACATACACAAAGTGCGGTCCTTTGTGAATATATACCTTACTGCCCAACCATCACTTATTGATGAATGAATGAATGAATGAAAACTTTATTTAACAGATTGCAGAATGGGTACAATACAGTACGGCTCAATACACACAATTGTTAAGGGCATGCAGACCAGAGAAAGACGTTTGTCTTGTTTACATCAGGGCCCCCCATTTTCAATTCATAGTGACATTTATGACATACACAACATACATGACATTGTGACATTTATGGCATAGGGACATACATGACATACAGGTATATAGTACTGTTACATTTGTGATATGATGTGCAAATATACAGTACTATTACCCATAGATCCTGACAGAGAGTATATACATATGATGGGGAGTAGACTGTACATTAGGAGGGGGTGGGTGGTTGGGAGAGAAATATACATACGGTGGGGAGAGAATATATACATACGGTGGGGAGGAGACTGTACATTAGGAGGGGGTGGGTGGGTGGGAGAGAAATATACATACGGTGGGGAGAGAATATATACATACGGTGGGGAGGAGACTGTCTATTAGGAGGGGGTGGGGGGGTTTGGACATTTACGGTGGCCAGTTTCGAATTGCAGCCTCCCGTAGGTGCTCTTTTAGAGCGGTTTTGAATGTGGGTAGGGATTCACATTCCTTTACAGCTTTGGGTAGGGCGTTCCACATTGATGATGTGGCATAATTGCGAAACGTGTTTAGTCCCTTGTTTGAGCCGAATCTGGGTTTAACATGATTTGTTGAGCTTCCTCTGGTGTTGTGGTCGTGGTATTCACTGACCTTTGGGAAGTATTTTGACATGTACATGGGTACCTTAGTCGTATAGTGTATCTTGTAGACCAGGCCCATTGCAAGTTGCTGTACTCTGTCGTCTACTCTAAGCCATCCTAGGTAGTCAAAGTGGGCAGGGGTGAGGTGGGTTCTAGGAGTAAGGTCAAGTAGTAGTCTGACCAGTTAAAATGTTGTGATGTTTGTCAGATTCTGCCGAGTTCTGAGCTGAGGGTCAACCTGTAACTTGTTCTTGTCAGAGACCAGCAGGGCTGAGTCGTCTGCGAACAAGAACAAGTTGCAGTCTTAAGATGACGACATGTCATTTGCATAAGTTTCAAGTTTCTTTAATAGTTGTCATACAGAAGTACAGAATACTTTCATACAAAATGCTTCTTACTGTTACGCTCCAGAGACTGTGCTAGACAAGATAGTATCAAATAACATAGTATAGCATGTAATTTAGAAGAAGAAAATGAGGTCACAGTGTTCGGTATAGACATATGTACAATGTTCTGAGTTACCATATAATATACAGTACTATATAGTGCAAAGCAGAAATGGGATGAGGTACAATTTAGGTACAATTTACAGTAAGGTGTACGAGTTGTAGTGCAATCCTTCATCAATAAATATAAAGTGTGGGGAGTGGGTGCTACAGTGTGTTTGTTTAAAGTGGGTGTGTGCTATAAAGTGTGTGGAGTGGGTGCTACAGTGTGTTTGTTTAAAGTGAGTGTGTGCGTGTGGATGTGTGTGCTATGTGCGTTTGGTGGTTGTTGTTGTGTAGTGTTCATTGTTCGTTTAGCAGCCTGATGGCCTGGGGATAGAAGCTTCTTCTGAGTCTTTCTGTGCTCGCCTTGAGACTCCGGTATCGCTTGCCTGACCGCAGCAGTTCAAAGAGGCAGTTGTTCGGGTGACTGGAGTCTTTAATGATTCTCTTAGCCTTGCCCTTGCAACGCTTGTTGTAAATGTTCTGGAGGGTGGGGAGCCCCCCTCCAATTGTGCGTTCGGCTGAACGTGTCACTCTTTGTAGTCTGCTTCGGTCTTGTGCAGTGCTATTCCCAAACCAGGAGGTGATGTTGCCGGTCAAGATGCTCTCTATTGTACATAAATTAGGAACAGTAGCGGTCCTAGTATGCTTCCTTGTGGAACACCACAGCTCACTGTGAGGGGGGGGGGGTAGAGTACTGTTTACCTCCACCATCTGTTCTCTCCCCTCAAGGTAGGATTGCATCCAGCTCACTGATAAACCAATAGCTTTTAGCTTGTCAATCAGAATGGAGTGATTGACAGTGTCGAAGGCCTTTTGTAGGTCCAGCATGACCATGCCGCAGTATTTGCCCGCATCCACCACTTGTTTGATGTGGTCGTTCAAATAGAGAAGGCATGTGTCAGTGGAGTGGGATGTTCTGAAGCCAGATTGGAATTCGTAGATTAGATTTTTTTCCGCAAGGTACTTTTCGACCTGTTCGTAGACAATTTTTCCCATGACTTTCGAGATGGAGGTAAGAATAGAAACAGGGCGGTAGTTGCCTGGGTCTAATTTGCTGCCCTTTTTGTGCAGAGGGGTCACTCTCGCAATTTTGAAGTCCTTGGGGACGTGTCCCTGTTTTATGGAGAGGTTTATTATGCGTGTGATGCTGCGTCTCTGAGGAATTTGGAGGGGATGTTGTCATGGCCAGTGGCCTTGTTAGGTTGGAGGGCGCTCAGTTTTTTGAGTACCTCATCGGTTGTTACCATTTCCAGTTTGAAGTCGTCTTTGCGGACCCCTAGGTTTTTGTAGTATGCTACTATGTGTTCTACCCCATAATGCCCTGAGTGGGAGGGTAGTTTGTTTACCAGTGTTGTGGCTATGTTTGTGAAAAAAAAAATTAAGTAATTGGCTACATCCAGCTTGTCTGTGATGAGCGTGTTGTCCGTCTTTATGTTTATGTTTGAGAATCTGGTTTTAATTTTTTTTACTGCAGCCTAGTTGATTATTGAGTAATTTCCAAAGTTCACATGGTTTGTTTTTGTTTTCCTCAGTTTTGTCATTGATGAATTTTTTTGTGTGGTTTTGATCATGGAGTTTACGTCATTTCTTCTGATCCCATGTCGTCAGCTCTTAATAACAGATGACCTCATACACTCCCAGCCAATCATCTGTGTGTATGTGTGTGTGTGTTTATTTAAAGGGAGGGGAGAATTGGGTGGGTTTCAGCTGTCCTGACTATGGTGGGAAGTTCATTCTGTTCCTCTCTGAGCTGTTCTGTTCCTCTCTGATCTGTTCTGTTCCTCTCTGTTCTGTTCCTCTCTGATCTGTTCTGTTCCTCTGTTCTGTTCTGTTCCTCTCTGATCTGTTCTGTTCCTCTCTGTTCTGTTCCTCTCTGAGCTGTTCTGTTCCTCTCTGATCTGTTCCTCTCTGTTCCTCTCTGAGCTGTTCTGTTCCTCTCTGATCTGTTCTGTTCCTCTCTGTTCTGTTCCTCTCTGAGCTGTTCTGTTCCTCTCTGATCTGTTCCTCTCTGAGCTGTTCTGTTCCTCTCTGTTCTGTTCCTCTCTGATCTGTTCTGTTCCTCTCTGTTCCTCTCTGTTCTGTTCCTCTCTGATCTGTTCTGTTCCTCTCTGATCTGTTCCTCTCTGATCTGTTCCTCTCTGTTCTGTTTCTCTCTGATCTGTTCTGTTCCTCTCTGATCTGTTCTGTTCCTCTCTGTTCTGTTCTGTTCCTCTCTGATCTGTTCCTCTCTGTTCTGTTCCTCTCTGTTCTGTTCCTCTCTGATCTGTTCCTCTCTGTTCTGTTCCTCTCTGTTCTGTTCCTCTCTGTTCTGTTCCTCTCTGTTCTGTTCTGTTCCTCTCTGTTCTGTTCCTCTCTGTTCTGATCTGTTCTGTTCCTCTCTGTTCTGTTCCTCTCTGATCTGTTCTTCTCTGTTCTGTTCCTCTCTGTTCTGTTCCTCTCTGATCTGTTCCTCTCTGTTCTGTTCCTCTCTGATCTGTTCTGTTCCTCTCTGATCTGTTCTGTTCCTCTCTGTTCTGTTCCTCTCTGATCTGTTCTGTTCCTCTCTGTTCTGTTCATCTCTGATCTGTTCTGTTCCTCTCTGATCTGTTCTTCTCTGTTCCTCTCTGTTCTGTTCCTCTCTGTTCTGTTCCTCTCTGTTCTGATCTGTTCCTCTCTGTTCTGTTCCTCTCTGTTCTGTTCCTCTCTGTTCTGATCTGTTCTGTTCCTCTCTGATCTGTTCCTCTCTGATCTGTTCTGTTCCTCTCTGATCTGTTCTGTTCCTCTCTGTTCTGATCTGTTTCTCTCTGTTCTGTTCCTCTCTGTTCTGTTCCTCTCTGTTCTGTTTCTCTCTGTTCTGTTCCTCTCTGTTCTGTTCCTCTCTGATCTGTTCCTCTCTGATCTGTTCTGTTCCTCTCTGATCTGTTCTGTTCCTCTCTGTTCTGATCTGTTTCTCTCTGTTCTGTTCCTCTCTGTTCTGTTCCTCTCTGTTCTGTTCCTCTCTGTTCTGTTCCTCTCTGTTCTGTTCCTCTCTGATCTGTTCCTCTCTGATCTGTTCTGTTCCTCTCTGATCTGTTCCTCTCTGATCTGTTCTGTTCCTCTCTGATCTGTTCCTCTCTGTTCTGATCTGTTCCTCTCTGTTCTGTTCCTCTCTGATCTGTTCTGTTCCTCTCTGTTCTGTTCCTCTCTGATCTGTTCCTCTCTGTTCTGTTCCTCTCTGTTCTGTTCCTCTCTGTTCTGATCTGTTCCTCTCTGATCTGTTCTGTTCCTCTCTGTTCTGTTCCTCTCTGAGCTGTTCTGTTCCTCTCTGTTCTGTTCCTCTCTGATCTGTTCCTCTCTGTTCTGTTCCTCTCTGTTCTGATCTGTTCCTCTCTGTTCTGTTCCTCTCTGTTCTGTTCCTCTCTGATCTGTTCCTCTCTGAGCTGTTCTGTTCCTCTCTGATCTGTTCCTCTCTGTTCTGTTCCTCTCTGTTCTGTTCCTCTCTGATCTGTTCTTCTCTGTTCTGTTCCTCTCTGATCTGATCTGTTCCTCTCTGTTCCGTTCCTCTCTGATCTGTTCTGTTCCTCTCTGTTCTGTTCCTCTCTGTTCTGTTCCTCTCTGTTCCTCTCTGTTCTGTTCCTCTCTGTTCTGTTCCTCTCTGTTCCTCTCTGTTCTGTTCCTCTCTGTTCTGATCTGTTCTGTTCCTCTCTGATCTGTTCCTCTCTGATCTGTTCTGTTCCTCTCTGATCTGTTCTGTTCCTCTCTGTTCTGTTCCTCTCTGTTCTGTTTCTCTCTGTTCTGTTCTGTTCCTCTCTGTTCTGTTCCTCTCTGTTCTGATCTGTTTCTCTCTGTTCTGTTCTGTTCCTCTCTGTTCTGTTCCTCTCTGTTCTGTTTCTCTCTGTTCTGTTCTGTTCCTCTCTGTTCTGTTCCTCTCTGATCTGTTCCTCTCTGATCTGTTCCTCTCTGATCTGTTCTGTTCCTCTCTGATCTGTTCTGTTCCTCTCTGTTCTGTTCCTCTCTGATCTGTTCTGTTCCTCTCTGATCTGTTCCTCTCTGTTCTGTTCTGTTCCTCTCTGTTCTGTTCCTCTCTGTTCTGATCTGTTCCTCTCTGATCTGTTCTGTTCCTCTCTGTTCTGTTCCTCTCTGATCTGTTCCTCTCTGATCTGTTCCTCTCTGATCTGTTATGTTCCTCTCTGAGCTGTTCTGTTCCTCTCTGTTCTGTTCCTCTCTGTTCTGATCTGTTCCTCTCTGTTCTGTTCCTCTCTGTTCTGTTCCTCTCTGATCTGTTCCTCTCTGAGCTGTTCTGTTCCTCTCTGATCTGTTCCTCTCTGTTCTGTTCCTCTCTGTTCTGTTCCTCTCTGATCTGTTCTGTTCCTCTCTGTTCTGTCCCTCTCTGTTCTGATCTGTTCCTCTCTGAGCTGTTCTGTTCCTCTCTGTTCTGTTCCTCTCTGAGCTGTTCCTCTCTGAGCTGTTCTGTTCCTCTCTGTTCTGTTCCTCTCTGATCTGTTCCTCTCTGATCTGTTCTGTTCCTCTGTTCTGTTCCTCTCTGATCTGTTCCTCTCTGATCTGTTCTGTTCCTCTCTGATCTGTTCCTCTCTGATCTGTTCTGTTCCTCTGTTCTGTTCCTCTCTGATCTGTTCTGTTCCTCTCTGATCTGTTCCTCTCTGATCTGATCCTCTCTGATCTGTTCCTCTCTGATCTGTTCTGTTCCTCTCTGATCTGTTCCTCTCTGATCTGTTCTGTTCCTCTCTGTTCTGTTCCTCTCTGATCTGTTCCTCTCTGATCTGATCCTCTCTGATCTGTTCCTCTCTGATCTGTTCCTCTCTGATCTGTTCCTCTCTGATCTGTTCTGTTCCTCTCTGATCTGATCCTCTCTGATCTGTTCCTCTCTGATCTGTTCTGTTCCTCTCTGATCTGTTCCTCTCTGATTTGTTCTGTTCCTCTCTGATCTGATCTGTTCCTCTCTGATCTGATCCTCTCTCATCTGTTCAGAACCTCTCCTCCACTATCTTCCTGTATGGAAGGTCAGTTGAACAGAGAACAGAAGGTGAGATACTGAGTGGTTTGGACTTTTCATACGAGAAGAATCTCCTCTCCAGTCTTGATGTGACAACAGTTACCGTCTTAAGAACACCACGTTCCGTTCAGACACCACAGAGGTTATTATGGTCTGTATTATTTTTAGTTTGTTTTTCTGTGTTTCCAGAGTGTCTTTGATGTGACAACAAGGAGATCAAACACTTGTTCTTCTTCTATTGTTTTATTTTAGTCGTTTAACAGGAAGTTGTGTCAGAGAGGTTTGAATTGTAGAGCTAAAAACAGAACCAGGTCCCAACAGGCAATGTCTGTGTGAAGGTAAATAGACTTTCACTGGAGAGAGAGAGAGAGAGAGAGAGAGAGAGAGAGAGAGAGAGAGAGAGAATGAGAGAGAGAGGAGGGAGAGAGAGAGACAGAGAGAGAGGAGGGAGAGAGAGAGACAGAGAGAGAGAGGGAGAGACAGAAACATTACGTTTTCTTAGTAGCAGTTACCTCTCATGGCCACAGGGAGGTGCCATTGTGTGAAGGTTAGATAGTGGTGCTTTAAATCATGAATAACTTCAGTTTATAATAAACGACTCAATACCTGCTGGGGGATTAAGACTGAGCAGGGGGGGGGGGGAGAGAGAGAGAGAGAGAGAGAGAGAGAGAGAGAGAGAGAGAGAGAGAGAGAGAGAGAGAGAGAGAGAGAGAGAGAGAGAGAGAGAGAGAGAGAGAGAGAGAGAGAGAGAGAGAGAGAGAGAGAGAGAGGATAGAGGACACACACACACACACAATACATCTTGATACAACATATATCTTCTGCGTGCCTAGGCACAATTGACAATCAAATGTATACAGTCAGCCCCTCCTCCCCCACAGTACACACTGTGTCTCAGCCCCCAGGGGATGTGAGGGGAGCTTCATCCTGGGTGTGTTCAGGAGACGGCTGTGGGTCTGCCACAGTTTAGCTGACCTGCAGGAATATGATCTGTTGGTCCTACTGATCCAGGACCTGTGTTGTTATCTCTGCCTCAGGTCGGAGTACATGTATATATATATCTCTGAGACAGCATATGAGGGGAGAGAAGAGGAGAGGAGAGGAGAGGAGAGGAGAGGAGAGGAGAGGGGAGGGGAGAGGAGAGGAGGGGAGAGGAGAGGAGAGGAGAGGAGAGGAGAGGAGAGGAGAGGAGAGGAGAGGAGAGGAGAGGGGAGGGGAGAGGAGAGGAGATGGGAGAGGAGAGGAGGGGAGAGGAGAGGAGAGGAGAGGAGATGAGAGATAGGAGAGAAAGAAAGAGGAAAGGAGAGGAGAGATGAGAGTAGACAGGATATGAGAGGAGGAGAGGGGAGAGAGGGAGAGGAGAGAAGAGAATGAGATGAGATAAGGTAAGAAAGAGAGGAGAGTAGATGAGATGAGAGGAGGACAGGAGATGAGAGAGGAGAGGAGGACAGGAGAGGAGAGAGGAGGACAGGAGAGGAGAGAGGAGAGGAGGACAGGAGAGGAGAGAGGAGGACATGAGAGGAGAGAGGACAGGGGGACATGAGAGGAAAGGGATAGGAGAGGGATAGGAGAGAGAGATGAGATGAGAGGGAGAGGGATAGCAGAGGAGATGGAGGGGAGAGGAGAAGAGGAGAGAGAGGAGAAGAGAAGATAGGATGGGAGAGGAGAGTGACAGGAGAGAAGAGAGGACAGGGGGAGAGGAGAGAGATGAGGAGAGGAGAGGAAAGGAGAGATGTGTCAGGAAGCTATCTGTATTGAGGGTCTCCTGCTGTGCTGCTGAGCTCCTCTGCTTAAAAAACAAAATTTAAAGTTCGAGTTCCTTCTGAAATCCCTCTTTTCTAGAGAAACTACTTTACATGCTGCTGACAGAACGACATCAAAGCTGCTGAGCTGCCAGGAGAACAGTCCTTCTAGGAGCTGCCCAGTACAACCACAGTCTGACACTGTTGACCACAAGGAGCTGCCCAGTACAACCAGTCTGACACTGTTGACCACTAGGAGCTGCCCAGTACAACCACAGTCTGGCACTGTTGACCACTAGGAGCTGCCCAGTACAACCACAGTCTGACACTGTTGACCACTAGGAGCTGCCCAGTACAACCACAGTCTGACACTGGTGACCACTAGGAGCTGCCCAGTACAACCACAGTCTGACACTGTTGACCACAAGGAGCTGCCCAGTACAACCACAGTCTGACACTGTTGACCACAAGGAGCTGCCCAGTACAACCACAGTCTGACACTGTTGACCACTAGGAGCTGCCCAGTACAACCACAGTCTGACACTGTTGACCACTAGGAGCTTCCCAGTACAACCACAGTCTGATACTGTTGACCACTAGGAGCTGCCCAGTACAACCACAGTCTGACACTGTTGACCCCAAGGAGCTGCCCAGTACAACCACAGTCTGACACTGTTGACCACTAGGAGCTGCCCAGTACAACCAGTCTAACACTGTTGGCCACTAGGAGCTGCCCAGTACAACAATAGTCTGACACTGTTGACCACTAGGAGCTGCCCAGTACAACCACAGTCTGACACTGTTGACCACTAGGAGCTGCCCAGTACAACCACAGTCTGACACTGTTGACCACTAGGAGCTGCCCAGTACAACCACAGTCTGATACTGTTGACCACTAGGAGCTGCCCAGTACAACCACAGTCTGACACTGTTGACCACTAGGATCTGCCCAGTACAACCACAGTCTGACACTGTTGACCACTAGGAGCTGCCCAGTACAACCACAGTCTGACACTGTTGACCACTAGGAGCTGCCCAGTACAACCACAGTCTGACTCTGTTGACCACTAGGAGCTGCCCAGTACAACCACAGTCTGACTCTGTTGACCACTAGGAGCTGCCCAGTACAACCACAGTCTGACACTGATGACCACTAGGAGCTGCCCAGTACAACCACAGTCTGACACTGTTGACCACTAGGAGCTGCCCAGTACAACCACAGTCTGACACTGTTGACCACTAGGAGCTGCCCAGTACAACCACAGTCTGACACTGTTGACCACTAGGAGCTGCCCAGTACAACCACAGTCTGACACTATTGACCACTAGGAGCTGCCCAGTACAACCACAGTCTGACACTGTTGACCCCAAGGAGCTGCCCAGTACAACCACAGTCTGACACTGTTGACCACTAGGAGCTGCCCAGTACAACCACAGTCTGAGACTGTTGACCACAAGGAGCTGCCCAGTACAACCACAGTCTGACACTGTTGACCACTAGGAGCTGCCCAGTACAACCACAGTCTGACACTGTTGACCACAAGGAGCTGCCCAGTACAACCACAGTCTGACACTGTTGACCACAAGGAGCTGCCCAGTACAACCACAGTCTGACACTGTTGACCACTAGGAGCTGCCCAGTACAACCACAGTCTGACACTGTTGACCACAAGGAGCTGCCCAGTACAACCAGTCTAACACTGTTGGCCACTAGGAGCTGCCCAGTACAACCATAGTCTGACACTGTTGACCACTAGGAGCTGCCCAGTACAACCACAGTCTGACACTGTTGACCACAAGGAGCTGCCCAGTACAACCACAGTCTGACACTGTTGACCACTAGGAGCTGCCCAGTACAACCACAGTCTGACACTGTTGACCACTAGGAGCTGCCCAGTACAACCAGTCTAACACTGTTGGCCACTAGGAGCTGCCCAGTACAACCATAGTCTGACACTGTTGACCACTAGGAGCTGCCCAGTACAACCACAGTCTGACACTGTTGACCACTAGGAGCTGCCCAGTACAACCACAGTCTGACACTGGTGACCACTAGGAGCTGCCCAGTACAACCACAGTCTGACACTGTTGACCACAAGGAGCTGCCCAGTACAACCACAGTCTGACACTGTTGACCACTAGGAGCTGCCCAGTACAACCACAGTCTGACACTGTTGACCACTAGGAGCTGCCCAGTACAACCACAGTCTGACTCTGTTGACCACTAGGAGCTGCCCAGTACAACCACAGTCTGACTCTGTTGACCACTAGGAGCTGCCCAGTACAACCACAGTCTGACACTGATGACCACTAGGAGCTGCCCAGTACAACCACAGTCTGACACTGTTGACCACTAGGAGCTGCCCAGTACAACCACAGTCTGACACTGTTGACCACTAGGAGCTGCCCAGTACAACCACAGTCTGACACTGTTGACCACTAGGAGCTGCCCAGTACAACCAGTCTAACACTGATGACCACTAGGAGCCGCCCAGTACAACCACAATCTGACACTGTTGACCACTAGGAGCTGCCCAGTACAACCACAGTCTGACACTGTTGACCACTAGGAGCTGCCCAGTACAACCACAGTCTGACACTGTTGACCACTAGGAGCTGCCCAGTACAACCACAGTCTGACACTGTTGACCACAAGGAGCTGCCCAGTACAACCACAGTCTGACACTGTTGACCACTAGGAGCTGCCCAGTACAACCACAGTCTGACACTGTTGACCACTAGGAGCTGCCCAGTACAACCACAGTCTGACACTGTTGACCACTAGGAGCTGCCCAGTACAACCACAGTCTGATACTGTTGACCACTAGGAGCTGCCCAGTACAACCACAGTCTGACACTGTTGACCCCAAGGAGCTGCCCAGTACAACCACAGTCTGACACTGTTGACCACAAGGAGCTGCCCAGTACAACCAGTCTGATACTGTTGACCACTAGGAGCTGCCCAGTACAACCACAGTCTGACACTGTTGACCCCAAGGAGCTGCCCAGTACAACCACAGTCTGACACTGTTGACCACTAGGAGCTGCCCAGTACAACCACAGTCTGACACTGTTGACCACTAGGAGCTGTCCAGTACAACCACAGTCTGACACTGTTGACCACAAGGAGCTGCCCAGTACAACCACAGTCTGACACTGTTGACCACTAGGAGCTGCCCAGTACAACCACAGTCTGACACTGTTGACCACTAGGAGCTGCCCAGTACAACCTCAGTCTGACACTGTTGACCACTAGGAGCTGCCCAGTACAACCACAGTCTGATACTGTTGACCACTAGGAGCTGCCCAGTACAACCACAGTCTGACACTGTTGACCACTAGGAGCTGCCCAGTACAACCACAGTCTGACACTGTTGACCACTAGGAGCTGCCCAGTACAACCACAGTCTGACCCTGTTGACCACTATAGGAGCTGCCCAGTACAACCACAGTCTGACACTGTTGACCACTAGGAGCTGCCCAGTACAACCAGTCTGACACTGTTGACCGCTAGGAGCTGCCCAGTACAACCACAGTCTGACACTGTTGACCACTAGGAGCTGCCCAGTACAACCACAGTCTGACACTGTTGACCACTAGGAGCTGCCCAGTACAACCACAGTCTGACACTGTTGACCACTAGGAGCTGCCCAGTACAACCTCAGTCTGACACTGTTGACCACAAGGAGCTGCCCAGTACAACCACAGTCTGACACTGTTGAACACTAGGAGCTGCCCAGTACAACCACAGTCTGACACTGTTGACCACTAGGAGCTGCCCAGTACAACCACAGTCTGACACTGTTGACCACAAGGAGCTGCCCAGTACAACCACAGTCTGACATTGTTGACCACTAGGAGCTGCCCAGTACAACCACAGTCTGACACTGTTGACCACTAGGAGCTGCCCAGTACAACCAGTCTGACACTGTTGACCACTAGGAGCTGCCCTGATAATGGTTTATAATGTGGTGATAATGGTTTATAATGTGACTGGGTTTATAATGTGGTGATAATGGTTTATATTGTGGTGATAATGGTTTATATTGTGGTGATAATGGTTTATAATGTGGTGATAATGGTTTATAATGTGGTGATAATGGTTTATAATGTGACTGGGTTTATAATGTGGTGATAATGGTTTATATTGTAGTGATAATTGTTTATAATGTGGTGATAATGGTTTATATTGTGGTGTGACTGGGTTTATAATATATTGTGGTGATAATGGTTTATAATGTGGTGATAATGGTTTATATTGTGGTGATAATGGTTTATATTGTGGTGATAATGGTTTATATTGTGGTGTGACTGGGTTTATAATATATTGTGGTGATAATGGTTCATAATGTGATGTGACTGGGTTCATAATATATTGTGGTGATAATGGTTTGTAATAGGTTTATAATGTGTTGTTGTGAATAGGTTTCATGATGAGGATCAAGTTCAAACACAAATCACCAGAATTATTTTGAGGTATTCAACTGACTGCAACGGTATTTAATTTGCATCCCATACTTCATAGTTTCCTGAACCAACCAATACCTTGCTGTGAGGGACTGAATAGTTGCCATTCTAACAGTGTGTTCTATCAAACAGGGTTAATACATTGAAATGATACGTAATACATTTAGCGTTAGTCACTGGGCTCCTAGCTGCATGCTGGTGGCGTTGGGAAACAGTTTGTTTTCAAAGGCATCGTGAGGAATCAGTAGTACAGCATCAGCATATAAACACTACTGTTAAGAACTGTAGCTGAACACGTGTGGTTTACAGTGCCCCCCCCCCCCCCCTCACACATACACACACACACATTCCGACCCTCACACACAAACACACACTCCCCCCTCACACACACACTCCCCCCTCACACACACACCGCTCCAGCACCCACCATTAGAAGATTTGTAGGGGAAACTGCATCAATCATACAGACATGTTGAATCTCTTTAATCATACAGATCAATCTTCAATCTGTAGGACTTGAATTTCAGTGAAAAAGTTAAAAACCCAACTGACAGGGATAACCAAAATCAAAACTAACATTTTCTAATTATATTATTATATTTTTTGTCAGAAATTAGATTTAAAGAGAGAGTGGATGTGATTGGTCATTTCAGTCCTGTTTTGTGAGACGTTGCAAGCAGCAAATGTTAGCACTGGTTAGCATTATGTTAGCATCAGCGTCCTAACTATTCCCACACGAGTTTAGCTCAAAACCTCGACCCATACTGCGACGAACTGCCGAGGCCTCCGATACCGTGCTGTGATTGGCTGAGATGCTCTCCACACTGGCTCAGACAGTGGCTCAGGGGGTAGAGCAGTCGTCTGGCAATCCGGAGGTTCCCGGTTCGATTCCCGCTCCCCCCTGGGCAGCGTGTCGATGTGTCCTTGAGCAAGACACTTAACCCCTAATCGTTCCCGATGAGCAGGTTGGCACCTTGCATGGTCGCCTCCGCCGTCGGTGTGAATGTGTGAGTGAATGTGTAAAATGTGAGTAACAAATTGTAAAGCACTTTGGATAAAAGCGCTATATAAAAAAGCAGCCATTTACCATTTACCTCTCTCTACTGGTCCTCAGCTTCAAGCTGTTGGCTAGAAGCTAACGTTATGCTAGCCAGCCTTATTCTGGCTAGTCTTCTACGGTTGGAAATCAGTGAATGATAATAAGACAAAATGTTTGTTAAAATAGCTAACTAGCAGTGTTAATTTCATCAGCTATTTTTTATTTTAGTCTTAGTCATGTCTCAAATACTCTTTTTCGTTTATCATATTTAGTCACCTTTATCCATTTTTCGTTTAGTCAAGTTTTAGTCAACTACAGGTCTGAGCATTTTAGTTCGAGTCTTTTTTGTTTAGTCTCGCCACTCAGTTACAGCCTCATAAGTTGGCGTGAGCTTTTTCTAAACAAAAAAAGCTAACGTTAGTGCTAGCTGTTTAGACTTATGTAAGCTATTTAATGTGTTCTATTGTGGTGGATCAACATAATTCACCCACGGAACTATGTGTTGGGGATAAGGGTTCTGCACGGACAATATTGTTTGTTACTTTCCTGTCGGCAAACAAGTTTCTGTTAGCTAGCAAGAGTGTTGACGTTGAAGTCGATGTTGAATAAACGTTTAGCGTTGTCTTTCAACACCCCGCCTCCGACTTCTATTATTCGGCGCTACGCTATGTTATTATTGATGCTGACGTTATTAGGTGGAGTTGCGTGCCCTCTTGGGGTTTTGTTTTGGGGAAGAGTGGGGCGCGCGCCTGTGACAGGTCTGTTGTTGTGGAGTGCAAAGAGGAAGAAGGTGAATAAAACTGTTATGTTGATTATCAGATATCAATTCTGATAATCAATTTTATTTGACTATAGATTGAAAGTATATGCAGACTATTCCTCGGTTACATTGAGACCCTGTTGCGCCGCCATTGTTCCATTAAACCCATGCCGTGTGCAGTTACTGCTATCTAGAATGCTGGCTAAGAACAAATAACGCGGTGAGGAAATTTATCAAAGCGCTTGCGCCGCACACACAGGAAACAGAAATGCTGCACTAATAATAACATGAATTATTCTAAAAGTTATAATTATTTTGTCTCGTCTTAACACTTTGGCTGCCATGAAACGTGTTTAGACGTCATTGCCGGCCATGCTCAAGTTGCCGGAGGACGCTGTACAGCGTCCTTATATCAATATTTCAAAAATCTGCGATCGGATTCATATGTCCCCTCCGCTGGCCTGAGATCCACCAGGAGGACCCACTGAGCTCTCTGGCGGTTCAGGAGCGCCATCTGGTGGCCGATCGGCGCAATCGCTTAAACAGGAAGTGGCATAGAGGTTGTGCTGGACGTCCGTATTACTTCCGGGCACTCGCTATAGGTCCCGGCATTCTAGCTCGTCACAATACACAGTGATCGATTGCCAATAACTCGATAAACAACATGATTTGGACGTATATACCATTATACAAGCTGGAGATGGACCGGGTAAATCTACATCCCATAATGATAAGATTTCTACTCTACGATGATCGCCCAACGGCGCGCGGAGACTGGGGTGAGTTTTAGCGTGTAACGTTACCGTCTTCGATACTAACTGCTATTATCAACATTTGACCCACATTAGATGATTGGTATAACGCTGCCCACGGAATTATAAACGCCCCCTAGCCCATCCGGTCAACATCAGATGACGTGTAGTAACTTCTAGAAGTACGTCTAGTTGGAATTTTTTATATCGCGCTGATTGCCATAAAACTGTATTGCATCATCAATATAATGCATTTGGGGCTATAGATCACGTTCTGGAGAAAGCTGCAGAAAGAGATGAAAACATACTTATACATTAGACCATACTTTACTATGAATATGTGAATGAAAAAGTTTAACGTTGCTACACAATGAACAATACATATAGGACTTTGAATGGGCCCTAATAATGGCAATGTAGCAATAGAATTTAAAAAGTTATAGCCATGCAAAGAAGGGGTACTTCTCCATAGACAAATAGAGCCGGCAACCTATGGTATATCATGAATTTAACCCAAGGCAACCAAAGTGTTAATTAATGAGGCTATTATTATTATCATTATTTTTTTGCAACAAGTTAGCCCTCTCATAAATAGCACATATAAATGAATAACTAACTTGAACTAATTTAATAGGATTGAAGTGATATTTGGCTTAAAAAATCGTCGCCTGGCAAAAAAGAAAGAAAAGAAAAGCCTGACGATGTGCATTGGGCTGCGGCTCTCCGACGCCTTATTTTCTGGGTCCCGGCCTGAAAAGTTTGGGAACCCCTGCACTAGTGTAACGTTAGCTTCATCATCAGTGCTACTGACATGGTCCACTGACTGACAGCCTCGTGTAAAACAGCAAGAAACTTTCATACGTTCCTTATAAAACAGACACAAATACAAAAACGAGGAATGAAAGTCCCTATTATTAGCCTAATGAAATATTGTCAAAAATGTGGGAATGTTTTCATATTTTTAAATAGGCCAAGGAATAATGTAGCTACTAGCGGCAACAACGCTAACGTTAGCTCCACAGTCAGCCAGGACTCGACAACCAGTAAAAGCACAAAACCCATCCGCAGGTGGCGCTGTGAGGCCAGGCGTCACAACACGCAATGAACGATGCGGGCGGGATTTGGAGCTAGGAATAGTTAGGATGCTTAGCATCATGTTAACATCATGTTGGCACTAGTTTAGCATCATGTTAGCACTAGTTAGCATTATGTTAGCACTAGTTAGCATCATGTTAGCACTAGTTAGCATCATGTTAGCACTAGTTAGCATCATGTTAGCACTAGTTTAGCATCATGTTAGCACTAGTTAGCATTATGTTAGCACTAGTTAGCATCATGTTAGCACTAGTTAGCATCATGTTAGCACTAGTTAGCATCATGTTAGCACTAGTTAGCATTATGTTAGCACTAGTTTAGCATCATGTTAGCACTAGTTAGCATTATGTTAGCACTAGTTTAGCATCATGTTAGCACTAGTTAGCATTATGTTAGCATCATGTTAGCACTAGTTTAGCATTATGTTGGCACTAGTTTAGCATTATGTTAGCACTAGTTTAGCATTATGTTAGCACTAGTTTAGCATTATGTTAGCACTAGTTTAGCATTATGTTAGCACTAGTTTAACCTTCGGATGAGACGCTAAACCGAGGTCCTGACTGAATTTGGTCGTTAAAGAACACAGGACGCCTATCGTTCCTGGCCAAATTCCCAATCAGGTCTCTGACATCAAGGCCACCTAATCATCCCTTCCCCTTAATTGGCTGATATCAATCCCTGTCTCCTGAGCCGTTCAGCCATTGTGTAGTGTGATGTGTGCCTGGTGCTAGTGTATGGTAGTAATTGTGTAGTGTGATGTGTGCCGGGTGCCAGTGTATGGCAGCCATTGAGCCTGCATAGCCCAAGGTTGGGTGCTACCAGTGGTGGTGAAGGAGGCAATTGCCACCCTACATTGTAAAGCGCTTTGAGTGTCTAGAAAAACGCTATATAAATGCAAGTAATTATTATTATTATTATTATGTTACTGCTACCTAGCACCATGATAAGTATGCTAGTGGAAGTCAATGGGGACATGAAGCATTCTGACTTCTGTTGCTAAGGAATATTCATACTCAGGATGTCGGAGAAAGGTCCTCAGATTTTGTGACTGAACTTGAGTAGTTAATGGTAGGTAGCGGGTGTTTTCATCTGGAATGTATCTGTTCCAGTATACATATGAACCAGTATACATATACATACACAGTACAATTGGTATGCTGTACACACCGTGGCAGCTTCTATTATCAGTATGACCGGTCAAGTCAGGAATTCAGCCTCAAAACAGTAAAAATCACTCAGTAAAAACGCTCTTTAAAAATGTCTGCGTGGCGTGTGATCCGTCCCGCGCATAAAGTCCAGAAGCATCGTCTCTTTGTGCTGATTGGAAAGGAGAGGCTTTGTCAGCAGCCAACGGCGTTCGTCACAGACCAGTCGAGTCCAGTCTTTTGATTGGCTTGACGATTGGCAGTTGTTGTTTTTTAAGTGTTGGTCCCATTAGGTTGAGACACGCCCTTTGGCTTCGGCTGCTGACCTGGTGACCTTAAGACAGAAATCTCCAGTGGACTACACACTCCTGAGAGAGAGAGAGAGAGAGAGAGAGAGAGAGAGAGAGAGAGAGAGAGAGAGAGAGAGAGAGAGAGAGAGAGAGAGAGAGAGAGAGAGAGAGAGCAGATGGGGGGGGGGGGGTTAGAAAGAGATAGAGAGGGGGGGTAGATAGAGAGGAGAGAGAGGGGGATAGAAAGAGTTTGCTAGTTAGTCAATTAGTCAGAATCAGAATCAGAAAGGTCTTTATTGCCAAGTAGTTTTCATGCACACAGGACCTCCGCAAACAGACTTCTTATCAGTGCTGATGGAATCGTTTCCATCTTCCTGAAGGAGGCTGTTACAACAACAACCCTGTCTGTCAAGCACTCTTTCATTACAGTAAACGCACATAAAGCTGTCGTCTGTAACAGGAAGCAGACACTCAACCTGCTCCGTTGCACAGATAAGACAGCGTTGGAATGTCAAGTGTGTTTACGACTCTCGCACTGCAAACTCACAGAGAGAAGAGGAACAAACACGCTCTTTAATCTGATCTGAACCTTCTCAACGTATCCTGTATGTTGACGTGTTTTCATACTTTGAATGTAGCAATAACTGTGTTTTTGTTTTGATATTTGTCTTATTCTCAGTCTATTCAAGTAAGGATAGTAGTCATGTTAGGCGTCTATTGAGAAAATGTGTGACAAACAGTTTTAACCCTTTCACGACCATACTACAGAAGGGAGAGACGAGAGAGGAAAGCGCTGCGCTAAAGTAAGTCTCATTCAGCCGCGGAGGCTTAGAAACTGATGTGAGGGTTTGTGCAAAACATCACGATGTCCACGATATGTTTAAAAAGTGTATCGTTAATGAACTGTACCCGATATTTATTTAATATCGTCATATCACCCACTCCCAGTATAGAGGCTGCTAGAATGAGAACAGCACTGAAACAGAGAGGTATAGAGGCTGCTAGAATGAAAACAGGACTGAAACAGAGGTATAGAGGCTGCTAGAATGAAAACAGGACTGAAACAGAGGTATAGAGGCTGCTAGAATGAGAACAGGACTGAAACAGAGAGGTATAGAGGCTGCTAGAATGAGAACAGGACTGAAACAGAGAGGTATAGAGGCTGCTAGAATGAGAACAGGACTGAAACAGAGGTATAGAGGCTGCTAGAATGAGAACAGGACTGAAACAGAGGTATAGAGGCTGCTAGAATGAGAACAGGACTGAAACAGAGAGGTATAGAGGCTGCTAGAATGAGAACAGGACTGAAACAGAGAGGTATAGAGGCTGCTAGAATGAGAACAGGACTGAAACAGAGAGGTATAGAGGCTGCTAGAATGAGAACAGGACTGAAACAGAGAGGTATAGAGGCTGCTAGAATGACAACAGGACTGAAACAGAGAGGTATAGATGCTGCTAGAATGAGAACAGGACTGAGACAGAGGTATAGAGGCTGCTATAATGAGTACAGGACTGAAACAGAGGCATAGAGGCTGCTAGAATTAAAACAAGACTGAAACAGAGAGGTATAGAGGCTGCTAGAATGAAAACAGGACTGAAAGAGGGGTATAGAGGCTGCTAGAATGAAAACAGGACTGAAACAGAGGACTGAAAGTCTGAAACAGAGGTATAGATGCTGCTAGAATGAAAACAGGACTGAAACAGAGAGGTATAGAGGCTGCTAGAATGAAAACAGGACTGAAACAGAGGGGTATAGAGGCTGCTAGAATGAAAACAGGACTGAAACAGAGGTATAGAGGTTGCTAGAATGAGAACAGGACTGAAACAGAGGGGTATAGAGGCTGCTAGAATGAGAACAGGACTGAAACAGAGAGGTAGAGAGGCTGCTAGAATGAAAACAGGACTGAAACAGAGAGGTATAGAGGCTGCTAGAATGAGAACAGGACTGAAACAGGGGTATAGAGGCTGCTAGAATGAGAACAGGACTGAAAGAGAGAGGACTGAAACAGAGGTAGAGAGGCTGCTAGAATGAAAACAGGACTGAAACAGAGAGGACTGAAACAGAGGTAGAGAGGCTGCTAGAATGAGAACAGGACTGAAAAAGAGAGATATAGAGGCTGCTAGAATGAAAACAGGACTGAAACAGAAAGATATAGAGGCTGCTAGAATGAGAACAGGACTGAAACGGAGGTATAGATGCTGCTAGAATGAGAACAGGACTGAAACAGAGAGGTATAGAGGCTGCTAGAATGAGAACAGGACTGAAACAGAGAGGTATAGAGGCTGCTAGAATGAGAACAGGACTGAAACAGAGAGGTATAGAGGCTGCTAGAATGAGAACAGGACTGAAACAGAGAGCACTGAAACAGAGGTAGAGAGGCTGTTAGAATGAGAACAGGACTGAAACAGAGAGGTATAGAGGCTGCTAGAATGAGAACAGGACTGAAACAGAGAGGTATAGAGGCTGCTAGAATGAGAACAGGACTGAAACAGAGAGGTATAGAGGCTGCTAGAATGAGAACAGGACTGAAACAGAGAGGTATAGAGGCTGCTAGAATGAAAACAGGACTGAAACAGAGAGGACTGAAACAGAGGTAGAGAGGCTGCTAGAATGAGAACAGGACTGAAACAGAGAGGTATCGAGGCTGCTAGAATGAAAACAGGACTGAAACAGAGAGGTATAGAGGCTGCTAGAATGCAGAATCTAAGTACTGTAGTACTGTCAGCAAAAGAAAAACGTCAAAGACATGTTTTGGGGAGAGACCTATATTAACAAGTTGATAATAAGATACTTTAATATTCAGTTGTGGTGACACTTATCACGCACAATTGGTGCAGACATTCACTGGACTTGAGGAGCAGAGGAATGCTCCTTTAAGCCTGGGGATTCTGGGAACGGTGTGGGTATTTGGTGACGTATATTAGGTCACCTGTCAGCTGTCAGCTGGCTGCTGTCACTTTGAAGTAGTAACGTTAAACGCCTCTGCACTCTGTTTGATGTATGTAATTTATGTTGGGAAGTAAAGGAAAGACTCGACTACCGTCTCCCGTTTCATCCTTTCTTGCGATCCCACATTGGTGACCTGAAGTACGTGAGGAATATTACATCATGACGGACGGAGAAGTGAACATTATCTACGCCGCTGCAATCAAGTTACCCGACTTCTGGCATCACAGCCCTCGACCCTGGTTTCAACACATTGAAGCTCAGTTCGAGTTGAGAGGAATAACACAGGATGTTACGAAATATTATCATGTGGTAGCAGCATTGGATGCCCAGACGACGGCTCGCGCTATGGGGCTGCTGGAAGCCCCGCCAGCTGCCGGCAAATATGACGCTATCAAGGCATTCCTTTTGCAATTATTTGAACTGTCGGAGATTGAAAAGGCGGATCGTCTATTGTCACTTAACGGCCTCGGCGACGGCAAGCCGTCCGAACTGATGGACAGGATGCTGTCCGTTTTGGGCTCGGCAGATCCCTCTTTTTTATTTAAACATGTTTTCATGCGTCAGCTCCCAGCGCCTGTGCGCACCGCCCTGGCCAGCTCTCCCGTCTCCTTCACCAAGGACTACCGCGCGCTGGCTGCCGAAGCGGACAGGATTTATCTCGCCAACCGACAGCAGTTTGTGCATGCGCTGCTTCCAGCCTACCACCCACCTACCCACCTAGTGGACGCTGCAGACGCCGCTGCAGCAGTGACTGCCCGTCGCCAGGGTAACAGTGGATGGTGTTATTTCCATAACCGGTTTGGCGCCAGGGCCAAACAGTGTCGCCCACCGTGCAATTACAGTGACCAGGGAAACGCCAGGGCCAATGCTCATTAACAGCCATGAGCGTTGGCGGAGGCAGCAGGCTGCTATTTATTAAGGACACCTTATTTGGCCGGCGACTACTAGTCGACTCGGGCGCGCAACGAAGCATCCTGCCTGCTACAGCTGTGGACACTATGGCTGGGGGCCACGGTCCCCCCATGGACGCTGCTAATGGCACGCCTATACGTACCTACGGAACCAGGTATGTGGAGGTGTGTTTTGGCGGGCGCCGTTTCGGGTGGGAGTTTGTCATGGCCGCTGTGTCAGTTCCTCTCCTCGGCGCGGACTTCCTGTGTGCGTTCAGGCTGCTAGTGGACATTACAAACTGTCGCCTAATCGATGCTGTCTCCTTCGCTACCTACCCGTGCACGCTGGGAGGGCCAGGGACACTAGGTCTGTCCAACATGCTTGCTGCTGGGGATGTATATCAGCGCCTCCTAGCGGAGTTCCCTATCCTCACCACGCCTACATTTTCCTCAGCAGTCGCTAAGCATGGCGTGGAGCACTATATAGCCACTGTCGGTCCCCCGGTCTATGCACGTGCTCGGCGCCTTGACCCAGCTAAGCTCTCCATTGCCAGGGAGGAATTTGCAACCATGGAACGCCTTGGAATTGTGCGCCGTTCTGACAGTCCGTGGGCCTCCCCCCTGCATATGGTCACTAAGGCTGATGGTGGGTGGCGTCCCTGTGGCGATTTCCGACGCCTAAACAACGCCACGACCCCGGACCGGTACCCCGTCCCGCATATACAGGACTTCTCCGCCCACCTGGCGGGGACCACCATCTTTTCCAAGGTGGACTTGGTGCGGGGATACCACCAGGTACCAGTTCACCCACGGGACATTCCCAAGACGGCGGTCATCACTCCTTTTGGCCTGTTCGAGTTTCTGCGGATGCCCTTTGGCCTCAAGGGGGCGGCACAGACTTTCCAGCGACTGATGGACTCGGTGCTGCGGGATATGGCATTCATGTTCGTATACTTGGACGACATTCTCGTAGCCAGCACGTCTGCAGAGGAGCACCTGACACATCTCAGGCAGTTGTTTGAGCGGCTCAGTGCACATGGGCTCATTGTTAACCCCGCCAAGTGCCAGTTCGGCCGGTCGTCTATAGATTTCCTCGGGCACAGGGTCTCAGCAGAGGGAGCCGTTCCGCTCCCTGCCAGGGTGGACACCGTTGCCAGCTTTCCACGCCCCCGCACCGTGAAGTCCCTGCAGGAGTTCCTAGGCATGGTGAACTTCTACAACAGGTTCATTCCCCGTGCTGCTCACCTCATGCGCCCCTTGTATGAGGCCCTGCGTGGTAAGGACCCCAAGGCCGAGGTGGACTGGTCCCCGTGTACCGACGACGCTTTTTTGGGCGCTAAAACTGCACTGGCCAATGCCGCATTACTGGCACACCCATTTCCTACCGCCCCTATCGCCCTCACAACTGACGCCTCAGACTACGCAGTGGGGGCAGTGTACGAACAGTGGGTGGGGGGGGGGGGTGGCAACCGCTTGCTTTCTTCAGTCGCCAGCTGCGGGACAATGAAAGAAAGTACAGCACCTTTGACCGGGAGCTCCTAGGCCTCTTCCTGGCCATCAGGCACTTCAGATTCCTGCTGGAGGGCCGACGGTTTACTGCCTTTGTGGACCACAAGCCACTCACCTTCGCCATGGCCAAGGCCACCGAGCCGTGGTCAGGGCGCCAGCAGCGCCAACTCTCCGCCATCTCCGAGTTTACCACAGACTTACGGCATGTCGCAGGTAAAGACAACTACGTCGCTGACTGCCTCTCCCGGACGGTGGTGGGGGCCGTCCACTTGGGACTAGACTACGCTGCCATGGCTGCCGACCAGGCCACTGACAAGGACATGCAGGCCTACCGAACAGCCGACACTGGACTAAGGTTAGAGGATGTGCAGTTTGGTATTGCCAACACCACGCTCCTCTGCGACGTCTCCACCGGTCAGCCCCGTCCGATGGTTCCCGCTGGCTGGCGGCGGCAGGTATTCGAAGCCATCCATGGCCTGTCGCACCCGGGGGTGAAGGCGTCAACTAAGCTGGTCAGTGCTAAATTCGTCTGGCATGGCCTCAGGAAGGACATCGCAGCCTGGGCCGGCTCCTGCGTGGCGTGCCAGCGTGCAAAGATACACCGTCACACCAAAGCCCCCCTGGCACCATTTCTCGTGCCGGAGAGGCGCTTTGACCATGTCAATGTGGACCTGGTGGGTCCCCTGCCCGCCTCCCACGGGTTCACTCACCTCCTCACCATGGTGGACAGAACCACTAGGTGGCCGGAGGTGGTCCCGCTGGCATCGACCACATCCGCCGAGGTGGCCCGGGCGTTCATTGGGTCCTGGGTAGCCCGTTTTGGCACACCATCTGATCTCACATCCGACCGGGGCCCACAGTTTACGTCCGGGCTCTGGACTGCAGTCGCCGAGGGCCTGGGAGTGAAGCTCCACCGCACCACAGCCTACAACCCACAGGGCAACGGCTTGTGTGAACGGTTTCACCGCTCTATGAAGGCTGCTCTGCGGGCCAGCCTTACGGACTGCAACTGGGTCGACCGGCTTCCCTGGGTCATGCTTGGCCTGCGCTCCGCCCCCAAAGAAGACCTGCAGGCCTCGGCTGCTGAGCTGGTGTACGGACAGCCGCTGCGAGTCCCTGGGGAGTTCCTCCCGGATGCCGAGGCTCCCTGGTCGGTCACCTCATCTCGGACTGTGCTCAGGGATGGCGCCGGTGCTTTCACCCCAGTCCCAACTTCCCAGCACTGCCTCCCGCAGTCCTACATGCCTAGGGATCTGCAGTCAGCCAGGTATGTTTTCATTCGCCATGACAGCCACCGTACTCCTCTGCAGCCCCCTTACGACGGCCCTTTTCGCGTCCTGGAGGCGGGGCCTAAGAACTTCATGGTGGACATTGGAGGAAGGTCAGAGCGGGTATCGGTCGACCGGCTCAAGCCTGCCCATTTGGACCTAGACAGGCCAGTTGAACTGGCCCGGCCCCCGCGGCGTGGACGACCCCCTGCCCGGCCCCTGCCAACTGCTTTTCCCTCTAGTCACCTCATATCTCCTGAATCCCCCCCACACGCCCCACACGCCCCAATCCCCACCTCTACCCCTGCACGGGTGATACGGACTCGTTTTGGGCGCCTGATCCGCCCCCCGCCTCGTTGACTGTGGATGATCTTTTGGGGGGGTTATTGTGAATTCTGGGGGGGCCGGTGTGGTGACACTTATCACGCACAATTGGTGCAGACATTCACTGGACTTGAGGAGCAGAGGAATGCTCCTTTAAGCCTGGGGATTCTGGGAACGGTGTGGGTATTTGGTGACGTATATTAGGTCACCTGTCAGCTGTCAGCTGGCTGCTGTCACTTTGAAGTAGTAACGTTAAACGCCTCTGCACTCTGTTTGATGTATGTAATTTATGTTGGGAAGTAAAGGAAAGACTCGACTACCGTCTCCCGTTTCATCCTTTCTTGCGATCCCACACAGTATTAATATTTGGTGTACCTCCCTATTGGCTGACCTGGAACCAGCAGCTGTTTGAGTGACATGAATGTGAAAGTGAATGATATATAATAATAATAATAATAATAATAATTTTCCAAAAGAGCGAGTAGCTTGGTTGAGGTTCTGAAGGTTCTGTTCTGAAGCCGTGCAGAGCGATGCTGTGGTGCTGATCCTCTCAGCCTGGTGGAGACCCTGTTTTTATGATCAATAATTCATCAGCAAAACAAGACGCTTCGCTCAGAAACCTTTAAAACAGGACGACTGGGAACTCGACCCACATCTCTCTTTTCTTTCTTCTTTCCATCCTTTCCTGTTGTCCCTCTTCCTCTCTTCTCACAGCAACTAGAAAACAGCTTCCACAACAGAAGCAGTGTGTGTGTCTCAGTCTCTGTCTGTGGGTCTCTCTCTGTCTACCTGTCTAAAGGAACACAGTGAGGTCTGCTAGCATAGAGCTAACTGAACAGCAGTGTTGGGCAGCCATTACTTTTGGCAGTAACTAGTACTCTAATACCACGATCACAACACCAGCGGGAGCTCCACAAATCATGTTAAACCCAGATTCGGCTCAAACAAGGGACTAAACATGTTTAGCAATTATGCCACATCAATGTGGAACGCCCTACCCACAGCTGTAAAGGAATGTGAATGACTACCCACTTTCAAAACCACTCTCAAATAACACCTACGGGAGATGGCAATTCGAAACTGGCCCCTGTAAATGTCCTAACCCAACACACGAGACCCTCCTCTTGGAACCAAGTATGGTTTTGTCAATATTCCAATGTACAGTTTTGCTTGTACAGTTTCACCCACCCACCCCCCCTACCCCACCACCTCCAATGTACAGCCCCCCCCCCACCCCACCTACCCAACCTCCTCCAATGTACAGTTTCTACGTCAAATGTATATACTCTCTTTTCTAGACTCTTTTTGTATCACAAACAGTACTGTATTTGCAAATCTGGTATGTCATAAATGTATAGATGTAGCAGTACTGTCTATCTGTATGTCGTGTATGTCATATATGTTATGATGAATTGAAAATTGGGGACCCTGATGTAAACAAGACGAAAGTCTTTCTCTGGTCTGCATCCCCTTAACAAGTATTGAGCTGTACTGTACCCATTCTGCAATCTGTTAATAAAGTTTTCAATCAATCAATCAACGCATTACATTTTAAATTCAGTAACTCAATTACCGTTACTAAATGGTTCGTTACTACGTTATTTTTATGTCGATTGGTAGCGAGCTGCAGTGCGGAGACACGTTGTGGGCGTGTTTGTGTTTACTATGATGCAGCCTATTTCTACAGTGGAGTCACCCGCTTTCAGGCATCTAGTTAGCATGATACCATGTCCAGGCATCTAGTTAGCATGATACCATGTCCAGGCATCTAGTTAGCATGATACCACATGTCCAGGCATCTAGTTAGCATGATACCATATCCAGGCATCTAGTTAGCATGATACCATGTCCAGGCATCTAGTTAGCATGATACCATGTCCAGGCATCTAGTTAGCATGATACCATGTCCAGGCATCTAGTTAGCATGATACCACATGTCCAGGCATCTAGTTAGCATGATACCATGTCCAGGCATCTAGTTAGCATGATACCATGTCCAGGCATCTAGTTAGCATGATACCACATGTCCAGGCATCTAGTTAGCATGATACCATGTCCAGGCATCTAGTTAGCATGATACCATGTCCAGGCATCTAGTTAGCATGATACCATGTCCAGGCATCTAGTTAGCATGATACCACATGTCCAGGCATCTAGTTAGCATGATACCATGTCCAGGCATCTAGTTAGCATGATACCATGTCCAGGCATCTAGTTAGCATGATACCACATGTCCAGGCATCTAGTTAGCATGATACCATGTCCAGGCATCTAGTTAGCATGATACCATGTCCAGGCATCTAGTTAGCATGATACCACATATCCAGGCATCTAGTTAGCATGATACCATGCCATGTCCAGGCATCTAGTTAGCATGATACCATGTCCAGGCATCTAGTTAGCATGATACCACATGTCCAGGCATCTAGTTAGCATGATACCATGTCCAGGCATCTAGTTAGCATGATACCATGTCCAGGCATCTAGTTAGCATGATACCATGTCCAGGCATCTAGTTAGCATGATACCACATGTCCAGGCATCTAGTTAGCATGATACCATGTCCAGGCATCTAGTTAGCATGATACCATGTCCAGGCATCTAGTTAGCATGATACCATGTCCAGGCATCTAGTTAGCATGATACCACATGTCCAGGCATCTAGTTAGCATGATACCACATGTCCAGGCATCTAGTTAGCATGATACCACATGTCCAGGCATCTAGTTAGCATGATACCATGTCCAGGCATCTAGTTAGCATGATACCATGTCCAGGCATCTAGTTAGCATGATACCATGTCCAGGCATCTAGTTAGCATGATACCATGTCCAGGCATCTAGTTAGCATGATACCACATGTCCAGGCATCTAGTTAGCATGATACCACATGTCCAGGCGAAAACCTTTTCCGATTACTTGGAGAGAGAATATATTAGTATATATATATAAAAATTAAAATTAGCTAAAGAAAAGGTTTGAGGGGCAAAATGTTATATTAGCCTCCCGCAACCCTAATCACCAGCAAATTAATTTTAATTATATTCATAGGACGTACCTCACACCTACAGTAGGAAGCTGTTTGCTATGGGACTGGTGACAGACTCTGTGCACTTTGTGCGCTCTGAGGGCCACTGGCACTTATATGCATAAATTATGTCCTGGGATTACCATTTAAAAAAAAAAATCCATAACAACTAAACTCTCAAGTATTTGTAACATAACAATTCCACTCACGGCAGCAATACTACTTCTAAACGATACATCATGACTACCAGCATCCATACAACATAATAATTATTCTGGCGGGCCAGCATTGAGCTGTGGGTCGCGGCGGCCCAGGAGGTCAAGAACACAGTGTAGCGGCGGAGTGGGGGGGGGGGGGGGGGGGGGGTTTGTTGGTCCTGGGGGGTCCGGCGGTCTGGGGGGCGTCTAATGTCTTTTGTGGTGTTTGTGATGTTTTAAAAAAAATTATTTACTCTTGGTAATTTGTATTTTGTATTCATTATTATTTAATTTTAGTTAAGTTTTGATATCCTGTATTATTATTTCAAATTGTCTTGTCATTATTATTATTATTGTTGTTGAAGTGCTGTCTTGTGATGTCCTGTCTCTGTTTATTTGAACTCGACCACCATTTGGTCCGTCCACAACAAAAGCTTCCTCGGGATAACATCTCACTGGTTAAACCCCACTATGGTCGGTCTTATAACATCTTGCCAAAAGGACTACAGTTGCGAATTAGCCAGCTGGCTAAAACTGACACATTTACAGAAATGTTGATTAATGTGTACGGTCCTTTTTTAAATAAACTGAAACTACTTTACAATGCCAGAAAGCGGCATTGGCCTGTAAAAGTATAAAGGGTAGGCTAAACCTCCACTCAAACATTCATCCAGGTCTTTGCCAGTAAGCACTTTCTTTTGTTTTGATTAAGTAGGCCCACATTTGTTATCTGTGCAACATAAAACGTGGCTTTGTACATTGTTTGCTATATTTCATACTTGAGATATGAAGGGGCATTTTAACCCTTTGGTGCTAGGTTAATGAATGTACCTGAACGCTGCTGTCCCAGCTAGGTTAATGAATGTACCTGAACACTGTCCCAGCTAGGTTAATGAATGTACCTGAACGCTGCTGTCCCAGCTAGGTTAATGAATGTACCTGAACACTGTCCCAGCTAGGTTAATGAATGTACCTGAACGCTGCTGTCCCAGCTAGGTTAATGAATGTACCTGAACGCTGCTGTCCCAGCTAGGTTAATGAATGTACCTGAACACTGTCCCAGCTAGGTTAATGAATGTACCTGAACGCTGTCCCAGCTAGGTTAATGAATGTACCTGAACGCTGCTGTCCCAGCTAGGTTAATGAATGTACCTGAACACTGTCCCAGCTAGGTTAATGAATGTACCTGAACGCTGCTGTCCCAGCTAGGTTAATGAATGTACCTGAACACTGTCCCAGCTAGGTTAATGAATGTACCTGAACACTGTCCCAGCTAGGTTAATGAATGTACCTGAACACTGTCCCAGCTAGGTTAATGAATGTACCTGAACACTGTCCCAGCTAGGTTAATGAATGTACCTGAACACTGTCCCAGCTAGGTTAATGAATGTACCTGAACACTGTCCCAGCTAGGTTAATGAATGTACCTGAACACTGTCCCAGCTAGGTTAATGAATGTACCTGAACGCTGCTGTCCCAGCTAGGTTAATGAATGTACCTGAACACTGTCCCAGCTAGGTTAATGAATGTACCTGAACGCTGCTGTCCCAGCTAGGTTAATGAATGTACCTGAACACTGTCCCAGCTAGGTTAATGAATGCACCTGAACGCTGTCCCAGCTAGGTTAATGAATGTACCTGAACGCTGCTGTCCCAGCTAGGTTAATGAATGTACCTGAACGCTGCTGTCCCAGCTAGGTTAATGAATGTACCTGAACACTGCTGTCCCAGCTAGGTTAATGAATGTACCTGAACACTGTCCCAGCTAGGTTAATGAATGTACCTGAACACTGTCCCAGCTAGGTTAATGAATGCACCTGAACGCTGTCCCAGCTAGGTTAATGAATGTACCTGAACGCTGTCCCAGCTAGGTTAATGAATGTACCTGAACACTGTCCCAGCTAGGTTAATGAATGTACCTGAACACTGTCCCAGCTAGGTTAATGAATGTACCTGAACACTGTCCCAGCTAGGTTAATGAATGTACCTGAACACTGTCCCAGCTAGGTTAATGAATGTACCTGAACACTGTCCCAGCTAGGTTAATGAATGTACCTGAACACTGTCCCAGCTAGGTTAATGAATGTACCTGAACACTGTCCCAGCTAGGTTAATGAATGTACCTGAACACTGTCCCAGCTAGGTTAATGAATGTACCTGAACGCTGCTGTCCCAGCTAGGTTAATGAATGTACCTGAACGCTGCTGTCCCAGCTAGGTTAATGAATGTACCTGAACACTGTCCCAGCTAGGTTAATGAATGTACCTGAACGCTGTCCCAGCTAGGTTAATGAATGTACCTGAACACTGCTGTCCCAGCTAGGTTAATGAATGTACCTGAACGCTGCTGTCCCAGCTAGGTTAATGAATGTACCTGAACACTGCTGTCCCAGCTAGGTTAATGAATGTACCTGAACGCTGCTGTCCCAGCTAGGTTAATGAATGTACCTGAACGCTGCTGTCCCAGCTAGGTTAATGAATGTACCTGAACACTGTCCCAGCTAGGTTAATGAATGTACCTGAACACTGTCCCAGCTAGGTTAATGAATGCACCTGAACACTGTCCCAGCTAGGTTAATGAATGTACCTGAACGCTGCTGTCCCAGCTAGGTTAATGAATGTACCTGAACACTGTCCCAGCTAGGTTAATGAATGTACCTGAACGCTGCTGTCCCAGATAGGTTAATGAATGTACCTGAACACTGTCCCAGCTAGGTTAATGAATGTACCTAAACACTGTCCCAGCTAGGTTAATGAATGTACCTGAACACTGTCCCAGCTAGGTTAATGAATGTACCTGAACGCTGCTGTCCCAGCTAGGTTAATGAATGTACCTGAACGCTGCTGTCCCAGCTAGGTTAATGAATGTACCTGAACGCTGCTGTCCCAGCTAGGTTAATGAATGTACCTAAACACTGTCCCAGCTAGGTTAATGAATGTACCTGAACGCTGTCCCAGCTAGGTTAATGAATGTACCTGAACGCTGCTGTCCCAGCTAGGTTAATGAATGTACCTGAACACTGTCCCAGCTAGGTTAATGAATGTACCTGAACACTGTCCCAGCTAGGTTAATGAATGTACCTGAACGCTGTCCCAGCTAGGTTAATGAATGTACCTGAACGCTGCTGTCCCAGCTAGGTTAATGAATGTACCTGAACACTGCTGTCCCAGCTAGGTTAATGAATGTACCTGAACGCTGTCCCAGCTAGGTTAATGAATGTACCTGAACGCTGCTGTCCCAGATGCGTGAATATTAAAGGCAACCTACTTGTGTTCAGCGTTTCCCTGATTGGCCACACGGCCACGTGACCGCCCTAGCACACGCCCTTATCCGTGCCGCAGAGAGTTGTTGGTTAATGTTGTTGGTTAATGCCGCATCGCCGCATCACTTAACGCCGCCATATAACTAACTAATATACTAATACTAATATACTAATATACTAATATAACTAACTAATTCGCGATGGACCCTGCCGCCAACGTGCAAGCTTTTGTGCCAACGTGCAAGCCAGATATTTGAACATCGTCCCCAAAATGAATGGAAGCGAAATAAAGAGAGCTTATTATTAATCAGTCAGCAGCCTCCAACGGGCGAAATAACATTATACGCGAAATAACATATAACCATTATACACTCTGCTGCTGCGTTCGCTGCACGCTTCATTCATTTAATTTGGGACCTTGCAGGGACCTCTGCTGCCGCGTTCGCGTCCCAGCTAGGTTAATGAATGTACCTGAACGCTGCTGTCCCAGCTAGGCAGGCAGGTGTTTCCACGTGCTGACGAAGGCGGTGGGGATGAGGGAGTAAGGCACCGTGGTGATGGAGCTCCAGCTGTCCGCCGTGGGGTCGTAACAGTCCAGGGTCTTGCACCGCTGCGTGCCGAAGTAGCCCCCCACCACGTACAGCTTGTTGCCCGAGGCCACGGCGTGGCAGCTCATGCGCTTGGACGTCATGTCGCCGACGCGGCTCCACAGGTTGGTGTCGCAGTCGAAGCGGTAGGCGGAGGCGGCGGTGAACTCCGTGTCTCCGCCCATGATGAAGATCTGACTGCCCAGCACCGCCGCCGCCGTGTAGCGCCACGGCTGGGGACACTCCGCCGCGATGTTCCAGCGGTTAGCGACCGGGTCGTAACACTGGACCTGAGGGAGGAGGTGAGATGGTCAGTACCGGCTTTCAAGTTCAAGTTCAAGTTCTTTAATAGTTGTCATACAGAAGTACAGAATACTTTCATACAAAATGCTTCTTACTGTTACGCTCCAGAGACTGTGCTAGACAAGATAGTATCAAATAACATAATAACATAATATAGCATGAATTTAGAAGAAGAAAATGAGGTCACAGTGTTCGGTATAGACATATGTACAATGTTCTGAGTTACCATATAATATACAATACACAATACTATGCAGTGTACTAATGTACAGTACTATCTAGTGCAAAGCAGAAATGGGATGAGGTACAATTTTAGGTACAATTTACAGTAAGGTGTACGAGTTGTAGTGCAATCCTTCATCCATAAATATAAAGTGTGGGGAGTGGGTGCTACAGTGTGTTTGTTTAAAGTGGGTGTGTGCTATAAAGTGTGTGGAGTGGGTGCTACAGTGTGTTTGTTTAAAGTGGGTGTGTGCGTGTGGATGTGTGTGCTATGTGCGTTTGGTGGTTGTTGTTGTGTAGTGTTCATTCATTGTTCGTTTAGCAGCCTGATGGCCTGGGGATAGAAGCTACTTCTGAGTCTTTCTGTGCTCGCCTTGAGACTCCTGTATCGCTTGCCTGACCGCAGCAGTTCGAAGAGGCAGTTGTTCGGGTGACTGGAGTCTTTAATGATTCTCTTAGCCTTGCCCTTGCAACGCTTGTAGTAAATGTTCTGGAGGGTGGGGAGCCCCCCTCCAATTGTGCGTTCGGCTGAACGTGTCACTCTTTGTAGTCTGCTTTGGTCTTTTGCAGTGCTATTCCCAAACCAGGAGGTGATGTTGCCGGTCAAGATGCTCTCTATTGTACATGAGTAGAAGTTCTTAAGGATCTTCTGGCTGACTTGGAACTTCCTTAGGCGCCTGAGGAAGTAGAGGCGTTGTCGTGCCTTCTTCACCACACTGTTAATGTGTGTGGTCCATGTCAAGTCCTCGGATATGTAGGCTCCGAGGTACTTGAAGCTGTTGACTCTCTCAACCGGTGCCCCGTCGATGCTGAGGGGGCTGTAGTCCTTGACCCCCGACCTCCTGAAGTCCACAATCATCTCCTTTGTTTTGCTGACGTTCAGGGAGAGGCTGTTTTCCTGGCACCATCCCGCCAGGACCTTGACCTCTTCCAGGTAGGCCCTCTCGTCGTTGGCAGAGATCAGGCCCACCACCACTGTGTCGTCAGCAAATTTGACGATTGTATTGCTACTCCGCTGAGCCACACAGTCGTGTGTGTACAGGGAGTAGAGGAGGGGACTCAGAACACAGCCCTGGGGGGCCCCTATGTTGAGGGTGATGGATGAGGAGGTGCAGTTGCCTGCTCTCACCACCTGGGGTCTGCCAGTCAGGAAGTCCAAGACCCACTGGCAGAGGTCATAGCCCAAGCCCAGGTCCCTGAGCTTGGCTATGAGTATGGAGGGGACTATGGTATTGAATGCCGAGCTGTAGTCGATGAATAGCATTCTCACATAGTTCCCCTGCCTCTTGTCCAGGTGTGATGCTGCTGTGTGCAGCACATGGGATATGGCGTCCTCCGTGGACCTGTTGGGGCGGTATGCAAATTGCAGGGGGTCCATGTTGATGGGGAGGGAGGAGCAGATGTAGCCCTTTACTAGCTTCTCAAAGCACTTCATGGCTATGGAGGTGAGAGCTACAGGGCGGTAGTCGTTGAGGCAAGCAGGCTTGGATTTTTTGGGTACAGGGATAATAGTGGACTTCTTCAGGCAGGTGGGGATGACAGCCTGTTCTAAGGACAGGTTAAATATGTCAGTGAATACTGGGGCCAGTTGGTCGGCACAGACTTTTAGGACGCGGCCGGGGATGCCGTCCGGACCTGCTGCCTTCCTGATATTCACTTTTTTAAAGGTCCGCCTCACCTCATGCTCTGTTACCCTGAACACTGCGCCTCCATCAGCAGCCGACCCCCCCCCCCCCATTGCCGAGGCTTGTGAGCTGGTGTTGTTATTACCAGCATCAAACCTCGCATAGAAGGTATTGAGGTCGTTTGCTAAGGAGATGTCACTGTTCAGTTTGAGGGAGGCGCCTTTGTAGTCTGTCATCGTTTTGAGCCCCTGCCACATAGCTCTAGAGTCAGCTTGTTCAAACTGGAGTTCAATTTTATCCCTGTAGCGCCGTTTGGCCTCTGACACTGTCCTCCTTACGTTGTGTCGCGCCACCTTGTGGTCATTCATGTTGCCTGCCACTAGGCCGTCATTGTATGCTTTGGTGCGCTCTCTCAGAGCTTCACGGACGGATTTGTCTACCCAGGGTTTTTGATTTGGGTAAACTTTCATTTTGGTAGTGGGGATTGTTTCTTTCACCCTAGTACAGACATAGTCCAGCACTGTCTCCGTGTAGGCATTAATGTTATCTGTGTCGCGGAACACAATCCAGTCTGTGTGGTGAAACACTGACCGGATCGTCTCTTCTGACGTCAGATCCCATTTCTGCACCTCTCGCGAGACTACGGGAGTACTTTTAATTCTCTGTCTGTACTTTGGTGAAAGGAAAATGGATGCGTGATCTGACTTGCCAAAGCCACTATCAGAATGAGCCTTGTAGCCACCTTTAAATTGCGTGTAACAGTGATCTAGGATGTTACCGCCTCTGGTGTTGCAAGTCACATGCTGATAGAAGTCGGGCAATACCTTTCTCAGATTGGCGCTATTGAAATCTCCCAGTACTAAAATGGCGGCGTTAACGTTAGCCACTTGTATTCTATTTACCTCGTCGTGTAGTCTGGAGAGCGCAACCTTGTTGCTGGCTTGCGGTGGAATATACACTCCGACCAGGACGATCGCCGTTAACTCCCTCGGGAGGAAGAAAGGACGACACTTGATGGTTATATATTCCAGTTCTGGGGAGCAGTGGTTGGATAATTCCTTCACGTTCGTTGGATCACTCCAATTTTTGTTAAACATGAAGGCAATACCTCCTCCACGTTGTTTACCGGACTCTGATGATGTCCGATCCTTTCGATGGATAAAGAAGTGATCCGCTGGTTGAATTGCGTGATCTGGAACCTCCGGTGTGAGCCATGTTTCGGTGAAGCAAAGGACATTGCAGTCCCTAACGTCTCTTTGATATTGAATCCTTGCTCGGATGTCATCCAGTTTATTTACTATGGTGGCTTTACCTTAGAGCAGGGGTTCCCAAACTTTTTCAGCTCGAGACCCAAAAGAGAAATTTGGTGTTTCCCCGGGACCCAAACTTACAAGAATACATCATGAATTGCCATAACATGGGCGGCTGGGTAGCGCAGCGGACTAAGCGCCTGCCTACCACCACAGAGACACTGGTATCGAATCCAGCTGTCAGCGGTACCTCCGGCTTGGTCGGTCGTCCATACTAACACAATTGGCCTAGTTAGTGGGTGGGAAGCCGGTGGGGTGTGTATCCTGGTCGTTGTAAACAGCGACTCCTACAGGTCGGTCGGGGCGCCTGCTCAGCGAGGGAGGGAACTGGGGGAGGTAGTGTGATCCTCCCACGCGTTACACTTCCCCAGTGAGAGTCCTCGCTGTCAGGTGAAAAGAAGCGTCTGGCTGACTCCACATGTATCGGAGGGGACATGTGATAGTATACATTAGGGCTGACCTTCGAAGCTTTTTTTGGCAATCGAAGCTTCGGGGCTGAGCTTCGATTTTAATTCGAAGCTTTGAAAAAAAAATTAAAAATCTTTTTACTTTTTTTAATTATTATTATTATATTTTTTTATCTTATGTTGTGGGACTTGTACAGCACTTTGGTAAACTTTGTTGTTTTAAAATGTGCTCTATAAATAAAGTGGATTGGATTAATTAATTAAGTAGCCCCTTTCGTGACTGTGACGCAGCCAATGCTCAAGCCCATGTCCATCCCATTGCCGTTGTGTCCTTGGGCAAGACACTTAACCTACTTGCCTCGTATGAATGTGTATGCATGTGAATGAATGTTGGTGGTGGTCGGAGGCCGTAGGCGGTGATTATTCGCCACGCTTCCGTGAGTCTGCCTCAGGGCAGCTCTGGCTGCAATTGTAGCTTACCACCACCGGTATGACTGTGTATGAACGAATAATGGACTCTGTGAAGCGCTCGGAGTCAGAGAAGAGCGCTATATAAATCCAATCCATTATTATTATTATTATTAACAAGGTTTCACTCGGCTGCGCTGCCTGGGTGCAGTGGGGCTGCTCTCACACCCAACGACAAGACATTACATAATTATGTTGCAACCTTCGTCTATCAAGCAAACAATTATATAAATATTTATATGTAGTTGATAGAGACAAAAGCAGAATTCGACTTAATTAAGCACGTTTTATTAAGACATATTTTTATATGGGTCGGGACACTTTAAAAAAGCAGCACAATGAACACAAATCTGTCCGACATAGTCTTAAATAACAAACGGCATTGCTTCGCTTCTTCGTCGACATGTCTGCTGCACATGTCCTTGTTGTTTTCAACACAGATAATCTCCACGTGCTTGTTGTAGAGAGGCGCAAGATTTGAGAAAAAAAAAGAAATAAAAATTATTATTATTTTTTTTTAACTTCGATTTTTTTTTAATGTTCGAAGCTTGTGCCATTGAACGAAGCTTCGAAGTATTTAAGACAGCCCTAGTATCTATCAACCCTCCCTAGACAGGCAAGTGGGGGGCAAATGCGCGCAACGACCAGGAAGGGAGGGAAGGGAATTGGCATAACGACTAAATTGGGATGGGAGAAAAATACAGAAAAAAGGGGGAGAAAAAGGTAGATAAAAAAAATGTATTGCCATAACATACATTTAGAAACTACTGATAAAGAACACAACAAACCATGGATTTCAAATGTATATGAAATGTATCTATTTAATTATAAAAGTACATCACAGCAATAATCAGAGTGTAATGTTAAGTTGCTCACCACCTCATAACATATGTACATACAATTTTGTAACACTTTTAAATGAACAAACATGTTCTACTATCCTTTCTATTTCTCACCCCTTTTTCAACTCTCCATTTCTTACCCCCTCCCTCCGTCCCTCAACCTTAAGCCCCAACATTGAGCAACATTCTGATTAATTTGTACGGACTTATTTTAAAAATCTACTGACCTGACATCATGCTAGAAGGGGTATAATATTTAATCTATGGCACAATGAAATCTAATGAGAGGTATGTGGCTGGTTGAAGTTTTCAACCAGCAGATCTATTCTGGGCTTGGTTTTTGAAAGTGCTATTCTGAGGTCATGCTGAGCATTTAGTCTGTTTCTGTATTTGTTTTTCAGGTATGCTAGAGTAGAAAACCCAGATTCACATAAGTATGTGGTGCCAAACTGAATCAACACATCTACAGCTTTTCTATTATTATTATTTTTATTGGCGACCCAATAAAAACGGAACCCAGAGTTTGGGAAACACTGCCTTGTCTCTGTGTATGGTGGCTTTACCGAGGCCTTGTCTCTGTTCATATGATCCGTAATTCATTATAGTTCATTGTAAAATAGCGACATTAGTGTAATTATTGTCAAACCCTATAAATATAGCATGAATGCAGCATGGTTTATATATAGCGTTATCGGAATACTACGGGGTGTGCGTTGACTGCGCTCCGCAGGGAACTGTTTTCAGAGATAGCAGATAGGAATGAATTAATGAATGAGGGGCAGCCGCAGTCTAATTGCCGAGAGAACATAATATTAACTAGAGTCCGCTACCCGAGACACCTCCTTCATTTGTACCGCAATTTGGCACCCAAATTGGAGCGTGGAACAAAACGCACAAATGCCATCCCTGTGCACATTCAAGTCCTCTCCACCCTCGGGTCTTTGGCCACCGGCACGATCCATCGTGATATTGGAGATGGATTGAGCAATGGACTGTTACTGTACCACCCATGTAGCCAGGGCTGTACAGTGCGATGATATCGTCGCGAATTGCCCCTTTAATTGGCCGTTGCGATTGGTAAATATTATCTGGGGGCGGGCTTGCGAGTAGTGCTTTCAAGCCTTGGATTCGCATTTCACTCCTAAATTATCCAAGGCGTGTGATGACGCGATGACGTCACTCATGCGAGCTGAGCAGTGAGCACTCAGCAGGTATGATCAGCGAGCTGCGGCGTCTGCTCCTCCTCAGCGCTCTCGCACCCGTGGCTGTTGTAAACACTGGGACCTCGGTGAGCCTGCCAGCCGGCTAGCTACTGATAGCTATCAACAAATTCTCCAGTAAGTCTAGTAGTGCATGATAGCTTGCGTTAGCTTACTGTTCAAAACGAAACGTCCCATTAAACTAAATAGTTCAGATAGCTCCGTCCTGATATCAATGTCTTATAACACTGAGTCGATGCGTATTCGAGCTGAGGGCACGCTGTATAGTCAATAGGGACCAGCTGCAGCGCCGGAGAATCCTGGCCGTAGCTGGAGGCTACAGTATAGGGCCCAGCTGCAGCTCCGGAGAATCCTGGCCGTAGCTGGAGGCTACTCAGTACACACAGACAGTGGAGCTGGTTGCATATAGCGAGCATTTAGACTTGTTGCGTGGTGGCGATGTCTCGCAGATAATACAACTACAAGTATGATTATATAATATATATATTTTATTAAAAAAAAATTATATAACATTTTTTTTTTTTTTTAAATCAAAAACAATCGATATAAATAATGGTAAAATTGTTATTAAAAAATGTGCCCCTAAAAAATATTTTTTGCCCCTAAATTTCTCATTTAGGGGCAAGTGTGCCCCTAGTGAAAAAGCTTAGCGTACAGCCCTGGTAGCTGTCAAAGCTCCATCACAAATTCAGTTATGTGAATAGAAAGGGGTTCCACTCAGTCAATGTTGCGATGTGCATTTGCCTGATACACGCATACACTCTATCAGCCTACCCAGCATGTAATACGTTCTTTGTTAGAACTCAACTCGTTATTATTTTGCGCATAGATTGCAGAAATACGGGAACGTTTTGATTATATTTAAAAGGCTTTGACATTGTAAAACGAAATAAGTGGAATTTCGAAGCTGTAAGCAGAATACAAGTCATATGAACATAGGGCTGGGCGATATGACGATATTATATAAATATCGGGTACAGTTCATTAACGATACACTTTTTCAACGTATCGTGGATATCGTGATGTTTTGCCCAAGAGGATTGTGTCGCGTCAATCTGTCCACACGTTACTCGTTCATATCTCAGCCTGTGCTGAGATATGCCCATTCCGCGGTCTGTTAATAAAGTTTTCAATCAGACAGATGTATGGAAAGGCTTTTATTATAACATTCGTTGTAGTAAAATCATTATGCCTCATTTAGCATCCTGTGAAGCACTGGTCTCCTACTCGACGGCCGCGGGGAGCTAACGTTAGTAGCTTTGTTGATGTTCAGTGTTCACTTCAGCACACGGGACATTCAGGAAGTCATAACGCTTGCCGATTGGTGCTAAGAACAGCAGGGCGGGTGCAAGCGGTGTGACGTCATTGGCAGACTCGACTGTCAATCAAAATGATTATGTTTCCGTCAGAATGAATGAATGAAAACTGTATTAAAAGGTTGCAGAATGGGTACAATACAGTACAGGAGGATGAAGACCAGAAAAAGACTTTCGGCTTTTTTACATAAGGGTCCTCCATTTTCAATTCATCAAAACATTTAGAGACATACATATATACAGTAGTTTCATAAAAATGCTAAAATGCTATTTATTGATTGATTGATTTAAAACTTTAACATATTGCAGAATGGGTACAGTACAGCTCAATACATACAATTGTTAAGGGGATGCAGACCAGAGAAAGACTTTAGTCTTGTTTACATCAGGGTCCCCCATTTTCAATTCATCATATTTCATATCTAAATCATATAATATCTCATATGCAATATATAATCTAATAATCTAAATCTAATATAAAAATGCTAAATGCATGGGTATTTTATTTTGTCTTTAATGTTAGCTTGCAAACTCAAATACTGTCTTGGTAAGCCTCATAATGAATTGTTTGGGGTAAAAAAGAAAAACATCGTGATGTGTATCGTGTATCGCCGAAAGGTCAGAAAATATCGTGATATCATATTTAGGCCATATCGCCCAGCCCTATATGAACACCCACGATATAGTGTTCTTCCCCCTTCCTACTGTATAAGAAATAATTTAAAACGCATTGCAACGAGAACAGGTTATTTGTTGAGTTTATGTGTATTACAAAACCCTTACAATAAATGTGTCTTAAATGAATGAAAAGCATACATGCTCTGGATACAGGTAGCATGCATCGTGTGGGTGATATGACTTGTATTCTGCTTACAACTTCGAAATTCCACTTATTTCGTTTTACAATGTCAAAGCCTTTTAAATATAATCAAAGCGTTCCCGTATTTCTGCAATCTATGTGCAAAATAATAACGAGTTGAGTTCTAACAAAGAATGTATTACATGCTGGGTAGGCTGATAAAGTAAACTGTAAATAAAATAGCCTATAACATTATAGGATAGGCTATAATAGCAGGGGTTCCCAAACTTTCTTCCCCAGAGCCCCACGTTTCCTTGGAGACATAGGAATATGATATGATATCTGGGCGGCTAGGTGGCGCAGTGGGCAAGGCGTTGCTACCAGCTTGGCTGGTCGTTCATACTAATACAATTGGCAGTATTATGGGGTGGGAAGCTGGTGGGTGGGGATTGGACGTTGTGGACAGCGACTCCTACAGGTCGGTTGGTGCGCCTGCGCAGTAGAATCAGGAAGCAACGAGGGCGGCGTGTCCCTCCCACGCAGACCCTCGCTGCTGAGAGATTGCGCTGTTCAGGTGAAAAGATGCGACGGCTGCCTCCTCGTGTACCGGAGGGGACACGTGATGCAAGGCTTCGTCCACATTGCAGCCGGCTTGTGGGAGGCATGGCCAACAGCGTTCGAGACAGGGGAGGGTAGAATTGGACAATACGAAATTGGGGAAGGGAGAAAAATTAGATAAAAAAAAAAGGAATATGATATGATATAAGGTATACTAGTCCGTCAGCGAGGAGATATAGCCCACAGCGGATAGCCATTAAATACCATTTGAGAATATAGGCTATTAAAGCAAAACATCGGCCTATAGCCTATACATATTATTTAATGTTTTCATAAGCGTAAAGATACAACAGCTAGATTAACGATCAAGTTAGTTTACTGTATGCAGGCTTCGCAGGGCTGTGCCATGTGTTATATATGCGCAAGTTACTGTTGCATAATGTAGGTAGGTTATGCTATTATATCTAATTTATATAGGCTACCTAATACCGACAACAAAATAGATTGTATGCCTCTACAAATCATATTATACCCGGTAGCCAATCGAACAAAACGAATAAAGGCATTCATATTCCAGCATGGTTATAATGACCAATGACACCAACGCCAAACAGTGGTCAATGGTCTTTATTAGTATTTTGCGCAGTCCAGGCAGAATTTCAGCAATGGTCTTAGGGAGTCGTTGATATCTGACATCACCGTGTACAAGTCCGCCAGCCTGTCGCGTATTTCTCCCATAACACGCGTTGTCTTCTTGGTTCGACAGTGCGTTAAATTAGTTGCTTAGACCTCCGTGAACAATCTCGCTCGTGAAGTTTCTCAGAGGTCGCTCGGGAATTCGGCGTCGCAAAAGGTATTCCAAGCTACTAGGCTGCGCATCCAGAATCCAGCTAACTGGAAACTCCATTGAAAGTTAAAAAAAGAGTGCACCGTTCTGCCACAGGGCACACTGCATTATCGAGACAGCGCCCCTAAGAGGATCTGGCCGGTAATGCACTTTTCAGAATTCGAAGAGGAGGGTAGATCTGCAGTGCAGCTCGGTGACATAGAGTAGGTTATTACAATGGAATAAAAGCCAAAACAACCTTGCCACGGACATGTCCGTGGTTGGTCCTCAACCGTTGGATTCGAAACACGGATTTATCCGTGGTTGGCCCCGAAACGGTTAAGAGGCCTTGTCTCTGTGTATGGTGGCTTTACCTTAGAGGCTGTGTGTCTGTGTATGGTGGCTTTACCTTAGAGGCCTTGTGGCTGTGTATGGTGGCTTTACCTTAGAGGCCTTGTCTCTGTGTATGGTGGCTTTACCTTAGAGGCCTTGTCTCTGTGTATGGTGGCTTTACCTTAGAGGCCTTGTCTCTGTGTATGGTGGCTTTACCTTAGAGGCCTTGTCTCTGTGTATGGTGGCTTTACCTTAGAGGCCTTGTCTCTGTGTATGGTGGCTTTACCTTAGAGGCCTTGACTCTGTGTATGGTGGCTTTACCTTAGAGGCCTTGTGTCTGTGTATGGTGGCTTTACCTTAGAGGCCTTGTCTCTGTGTATGGTGGATTTACCTTAGAGGCCTTGTCTCGTGTGTATGGTGGATTTACCTTAGAGGCCTTGTCTCTGTGTATGGTGGCTTTACCTTAGAGGCCTTGTCTCTGTGTATGGTGGCTTTACCTTAGAGGCCTTGTCTCTGTGTATGGTGGCTTTACCTTAGAGGCCTTGTCTCTGTGTATGGTGGCTTTACCTTAGAGGCCTCGTCTCGTGTGTATGGTGGATTTACCTTAGAGGCCTTGTGTCTGTGTATGGTGGATTTACCTTAGAGGCCTTGTCTCTGTGTATGGTGGATTTACCTTAGAGGCCTTGTCTCGTGTGTATGGTGGATTTACCTTAGAGGCCTTGTCTCGTGTGTATGGTGGATTTACCTTAGAGTTTCAAGTTTCTTTAATAGTTGTCATACAGAAGTACAGAATACTTTTATACAAAATGCTTCTTACTGTTACGCTCCAGAGACTGTGCAAGACAAGATAAGTATGAAATAAAATAACATAGTATAGCATGTAAATTAGAAGTAAAAAAAAATGAGGTCAGTGTTCAGTATAGACATATGTACAATGTTCGATGCAGAATGGACGTAACTGAGTTACCATATAATATACAATACTGTGCAGTGTACTAATATACAATACTATATAGTGCAAGGCAGAAATGGGATGAGGTGCAATTTAGGTACAATTTACAGTAGGTGTACGAGTTGTAGTGCAAATCCTTTATCAATAAATATAAAGTGTGTTTGTGTGGTCTAAAGTGTGGAGAGTGGGTGCTGCAGTGTGTTGTTTGTTTAAGTGAGTGTGTGCGTGTGGGTGTGTGTGCTGTGTGCATTTGATGGTTGTTGCATAGTGTTTATTGTTCGTTTAGCAGCCTGATGGCCTGGGGATAGAAGCTTCTAGAGGCCTTGTCTCTGTGTATGGTGGCTTTACCTTAGAGGCCTTGTCTCTGTGTATGGTGGCTTTACCTTAGAGGCCTTGTCTCTGTGTATGGTGGCTTTACCTTAGAGGCCTTGTCTCTGTGTATGGTGGCTTTACCTTAGAGGCCTTGTCTCTGTGTATGGTGGCTTTACCTTAGATGCCTCGTCTCTGTGTATGGTGGCTTTACCTTAGAGGCCTTGTCTCTGTGTATGGTGGTTCCTCCAAAGACGAACAGTTTGAGTTTGGCACTGACCACAGCCGCGTTGCTGACGCCGTCTCTCAGAGGAGCCATCATCGTCCACTTGTTACAGAGCGGGTCGTAGCGCTCCACCTAGCATGATACACATGATACCTAGCATGATAAACATGATACCTAGCATGATAAACAAGATACCTAGCATGATAAACATGATACCTAGCATGATAAACAAGATACCTAGCATGATAAACAAGATACCTAGCATGATAGACATGATATAAATTATACCTAGCATGATAAATAAGATACCTAGCATGATAGACATGATATAAATTATACCTAGCATGATAAACAAGATACCTAGCATGATAGACATGATATAAATTATACCTAGCATGATAAACAAGATACCTAGCATGATAGAAATGATATAAATTATACCTAGCATGATAAACATGATACCTAGTGTTACAAAGGGTCAGATTAAACCGAATATATGTATTTATTGATCGATATATATTGCATAGGATTTGTATATCGTCTGATATCCCTTGTGTATTCTTTGTACATATACACGGAATATCCCTTTAACCTAGTACAGACCATAATATTTCGTTCTCCTATTGGAAGCGATCCCCTAGGCGCCAACGGCCATACCCCCAATGCCGAGTTCAAAGTCACCGCGAAGACATGTCTGTACATGCCCGGCTTTGCCCAGGAATACGAGACAGAAATAAGGTTGGCACTAGATTATTCACCGTACGTATAAATACGTCGCAGGTGGATACAGCAGTAGTCTTAGTAACAAGTTGAAGCCTCACACCACGATACAACGTGCTGTGAAGTGGGCCCGTTTTGCCCTGAAATAGAGTCTTGTCTTATCCTAATACGTTCGTTCAACGTATCGTTCGTTCCTTACTAGTAAAGCCTTCATCACGAGTCAACGACCAAGTGAAGCGAGCAACCGTGCATCTAAATAGAGCACTTAGGCCTAACAAAAATAATAGTTGGTTTCAGGTTGGTTGTCAGTTTGGCCATGGGTAGGTAGGGAATTTATTTTATTTTATTTTTTTATTTTATTCTTTCCCACGGCGACTATGGATAGGGAATTTCTTTATTTAATTAAAATGTTCACAACAACATGGATGCATGTACTCTGCCAGCATGTTTAATATCCATAATACTAAATGTTTGACTAAGATTTCTATGAAACTTTATTCTAAAAAAAAAAAAAAAAAAAAAATCGGATTTTTTTTTTTTTTTTTTTTTTTTTTTTAAATATATAATTTTTTTTTTAAACTCATAAAATATATTGGGTCGCACCTAAATCGGCAGGGTCGGTCGGCAACCTGAAACCAACCATTATTTTTGTTAGGCCTTATAACCGCGTGCGGATAGGATAGTAACGTGTCAGAGCTTAGTGGAATAACGTCAAGTTCGACCTAGTTAATGTGAAGTACCGCGCACCGGAGAATCTACACCGGTGAATGCAGAGCCCTTTTCCGGCTGGATTATTATTATTATTGCTTTGGTCCTGTGGATGTTGGAGCGGAGAAGAATCGTCTACACCCCACTACTGTGTGGGATTTACCCGTGACGTGAGGAACATCACTCGAGCCCGTCTCTTGGAGAGGCTGGCCGGCTTTCACCTATGCTGCACGCATACTTGGATTACAGCTGCTGCTTTTCGTCTGCTGATCCAGGGAGTAATACCACCTCCCATAGCAGGAGCTTATTGAGTCCCCGTTGATCCAGACTTTGCATTCGAACATTTCCTCCCCCTGCTGGCTTACAACCGGTGGGAACCCCCTACCAGTATCTCCCGCTGCCTCCCCAGAGTACCATAGATATAATTCCTAAGATTCAGGTTGTATTATTATCTCCTGCGTAATATGATAATGGACATACGTTATTGATTTGCCTACGCACATTCCTTTGCCTTATAAGCGCATCCAAAGTAAAGTATATTATGTACTATCATTGCTGCTAATAAATACTTAAATCCAGTTTTGTGTGGAACCGAGTCATTGTGGGAAGTGTTCATCATAAGATACCTGTGTACTGTATGGCCAGTAGTAATGTACATAAGACGGTAGTGGTTTAATGATACCATACTTATTAATACAGTCAGGGAATTGTACCCCTCAGTTACACCTAGCATGATAAACAAGATACCTAGCAGCATGATAAACATGATACCTAGCATGATAAACATGATAACTAGCATGATAAACATAATAACTAGCATGATACTATGTTATTTGATACTTATCTTGTCTAGCACAGTCTCTGGAGCGTAACAGTAAGAAGCATTTTGTATAAAAGTATTCTGTACTTCTGTATGACAACTATTAAAGAAACTTGAAACTTGATAAACATGATACCTAGCATGATAAACAAGATACCTAGCATGATAGACATGATATAAATTATACCTAGCATGATAAACATGATACCTAGCATGATAAACAAGATACCTAGCAGCATGATAAACATGATACCTAGCATGATAAACAAGATACCTAGCATGATAAACAAGATACCTAGCATGATAAACAAGATACCTAGCAGCATGATAAACATGATAACTAGCATGATAAACAAGATACCTAGCATGATAAACATAACTAGCATGATAAACAAGATACCTAGCAGCATGATACACATGATACCTAGCATGATAAACAAGATACCTAGCAGCATGATACACATGATACCTAGTATGATACACAAGATACCTAGCATGATAAACATGATACCTAGTATGATAAACATGATACCTAGCATGATAAACATGATAACTAGCATGATAAACAAGATACCTAGCAGCATGATAAACATGATAACTAGCATGATAAACAAGACACTTAGCAGCATGATAAACATGATACCTAGTATGATAAACAAGATACCTAGCATGATAAACATGATACCTAGTATGATACACATGATACCTAGCATGATAAACATGATACCTAGCAGCATGATAAACATGATACCTAGTATGATAAACAAGATACCTAGCATGATAAACATGATACCTAGTATGATACACAAGATACCTAGCATGATAAACATAATACCTAGCATGATAAACATGATACCTAGCATGATAAACATGATACCTAGCATGATAAACATGATACCCAGTATGATACACATGATACCTAGTATGATAAACATGATACCTAGCATGATAGACATGATACCTAGCATGATAAACAAGATACCTAGCATGATAAACATGATACCTAGCATTATAAACAAGATACCTAGCATGATAAACAAGATACCTAGCATTATAAACAAGATACCTAGCATGATAAACAAGATACATAGCATTATAAACAAGATACCTAGCATGATAAACAAGATACCTAGCATGATAAACATGATACTCCAAGCCCACATGACTGAACTCAAACTGCAAAGAAACAGACTAAGAAATGAAGTAAACTCCATGATCAAAACTGCAAAAAAGAATTTCATCAATGACAAAACTGAGGAAAACAAAAATAAACCCTGTGAACTTTGGAAATTACTCATTAATCAACTAGGCTGCAGTAAAAAACTTAAAACCAGATTTTCAAACATAAACATAAAGACGGACAACACGCTCATATCACAGACAAGCTGGATGTGGCCAATTAGGGCTGGGCGATATGGCCTAAATATGATATCACGATATTTTCTGACCTTTCGGCGATACACGATACACATCACAATGTTTTTCCTTTTTTTCCCAAACAATTCATTATGAGGCTTACCAAGACAGTATTTGAGTTTGCAAGCTAACATTAACACATTAAGGACCAGCCACGAGTTTATACGGGTTTCGGTGCCATGCGTTGTGGACCAGAGGCACGTATATAGCCGTGGCAAGTTGTTATTGTTTTATTCCATATTAATAACCGGATCAAGATCCCCGATCGGCTCTGCAGATCTACCCTCCTCTGTGGAATCGGCAATATGCAATACCGGCCAAATCCTCTTAGGGGTGCCATCGCTCCACTGCAGTATCATTGTGGGCGAATGGAATTTTTTTTTACCTTCCAATGGAGGATCATATTACCCTGATCCGAAATGAACATCATGCACCGTGTATTACGTTTCAAATCGCAGATTTCACCATGGAATAAGAGGATTTATCATCAACCAATGGATATATCGATCTACCAGATGCCGATCGATAACGGGGAAAGGCTGGAGGGTATCCCACGGGCACATGGTAAGACCTTTATCACCTAATTTACAGCCGGATCGGACCTTTCTGTGCAACGCAAGCAGTCTATCAGTGAATGTGACTAGTTACACGGACACTGTATTGGTAATCAATAATACTAATCGACGTCCCCCGCCGCCCCCCTTTCATCCATACATGCTTTGGGACAGCCTGGATCATATGCAGTTTGTGTTATTTCTTTAGCATATATAAAACGGAAATGCCGTTGAATATAACGTTAGTAGCCTTTAGCTCCATAACTAGCTTTCCAGAAAATACATACCAACTAAATCTGCGATAAAGCTTATATTCACGGCGCTATAAAATGACAACCTACCGATGCATTTTTTTTCTTTAAGCCATTTTGAAGGGACGGTTTATGCACTGAATTGACAATGAGAATGGACAGATAGCAACACTATAAAGTATAGATATAGCTGTTACAAAACCCACATGTTTGTTTACATTCCCCGGTCCTCTAGCCACTAATTAGACTAAGCCCATCGGTCGTAAAAGTGTTAACACTTTGGATGCCACGGATGACATAATATGTGTTAGCAGTCCGCCCCCTGAATGCCCACCACGACAATTAGCGTGATTTTTTTTTAATTAGCGATCTGAATTCATATTTCATCAACCGAGTCTACCGTTGGGAAACCAGCCCCACCAGGTGCTCAGATGTGAAAAAAGCGCCCCCTATCGTCTCCCAGATGGTAATGCACCCTTTTGGAATGGACTCAATGAAAATGGATGAGAAAAAAAAACTCCTGAATCCACATTTTACTTCTCACGCATGTACCCCGAGCCGCTCGGAGTCATTGTGGACCATCAGAACAGCTTGTAATATGTCTTTACAGTACGTAGCATTGGATCAATAAAAGGATCGATTTTTGGAATGGCGATCAGGAATTGGAATAATCTTTTTGGATACCATCTGATCTCAGGTAAGGAATCTATTTTACCAGTCTTAGGATAATCAGACCTGTTTTCACGGAGATATAAGCTTTTCCCCTATGTGTGATATGGCTGTTTGGCTGTGCGAGCGATCAGGAACTAAGATAATCGATTTTCAGCTCGCGGCACCAGCGTGCATACGTACATATATACTATCGATAATCTAGCGTTTATTTGAAAACTATTCATAAATAGGCAGAAAAATTACAACGTTCTAGAATATTCCAGTACAGGGCGTTTATCATGGAATCTTTTTATTTTCCTTGAAAACGAGGGCTTTTCAAAATGCTATAAAACGGAAATTAACCGATAAAAAAACAATCCTCTTCGACAATGTTGACTGGAAAATGAGTCATTGATAAGCGACGGGCAGATTAGACAGATAGCCATAATTTAAAACATAGATTAGGCGATATTAACGCTAACATTGAAGTGGTTGATGGGCATTCAAGGGGGTAAAAAGGAAAACACGGCCGGCTCTGAAAGTGTTAAAGACAAAAGACCCATGCATTTAGCATTTTTATATTATATATTAGATTTAGATTATTGGATTATTACGAAAGTCTTTCTCTGGCCTGCATCCCCTTAACAATTGTGTGTATTGAGCTGTACTGTATTGTACCCATTCTGCAATCTGTTAATAAATCAATCAATCACCTGCGCAGGGTTTGCACGCGGATTCTGCTCTGTCTTTGCGAGCTATCCACTAAAGGACATTGCGCAATGAGATACCAGCGCAGACACGCCCAGTATATGTGGCTCACGGAGCAGTCTGCACCCTGCACTCCTGACAGCGCTGTTGGGAGATGTGTGTGTGTGTGTGAGTGAGAGACGGAGAGAGAGAGAGAGAGAGGTTGTTTCATTTATAACAATGTAAGCGATACAATCTGTCGGTCGCCTCGCTTAAAAAGTCGGCCGCCTGGCAAAATCACCCGCTGTGTGCGTTGCATTATTGCAAACTAAAGAAATGTGAATTCAAGAAGTTAAAACAAAGTTTAGCCTATTAAATTGTTTTAGAAGCCTATAGTCAATGTTCCGACTCCCGAGGCATATTGCCTTTTACGCACTGTTTAGCCTATTAAATAGGCTAATTGTTTTTTCAGCCTGTTATTCGTTTTAACTTCTTGAATTCACATTTCTTTCGTTTGCAATAATGCAACTGCAAGCCAATGTTCCTAGGCATATTGCCTTTTACACTGTTATTTTTCATTTAATAATAATAATAATAACTTCATAATAATAATAATCATGACGTTGCATTACTGCTGATCAGCACGCCTATCAGAAATAAATGTTTACTGTATTGATAATCTCAGAACCAAGCATTTGAAATTACCTGGTTTAGTGCTTAGCTTTATTTTTCTAATAGTGTTCACTGCCAGACTTGGAGCAAATCACGCCACGTTGCGAAGGCTAACAAATTATATACTGTTCATAAGATCTATTTTCTGCTGTTCCAACAAAACATCAATCAACTAAATCTGTCCATACGTCTGTACAGGACGAAATTTATAGGATTGATTGAGCTGGCGACCAGTGTCTTTCGGTCTCATTTAAATTTACAAATTACAAATTAAATCTACTGTTCACTCATCTCACCTTACATCAGTTATTGTGTTGAAGTATGGGGGAATACTTATGGGACCAATATAAAACCATTAGGGCCTATATATACTACAGAAGAGGCCTGTAAAAATCACACATAAAGTGAGTTATCGAGAACACACAAATACATTATTTATTAAATCTAGAATAATTAAACTTGAAGACATGGTTAAGTTTCAAACAATGTTAATTATGTTTAGGGCAAGAAATAATACACTGCCAGAAAAACTACAAAATCTTTTTCATTTAGAAAGTGAGTTTAGTAGGAGAAAATACAATTTTAAACATCAGTTTGCACGTACTACACTTAAACAGATGTGCCCTTCAGTTATTGGTGTAAAGTTGTGGAATTCTCTCCACAGCGAGCTTAAGGGATGTAATAGTGTTTATAAAATTAAAAAAAATTATACATTTTTTTTGTCAGTATTAAAATCAAATGTGATCTGAATAGTGAGATTTTTTTTTTATTTATTATTCTTTATTATTATTATTATTAAATTTTTTATTGTTTAACTGTGGATTGTGTGTTTCTTGTATAATGGTATACATTATTATTTGTGTAAATTAGGTTGTACGCCGACCATTAAGTAAATACTTGTTTAGTTTAGGAATAAGGGGCAGGTAACTATAAGATTTATTCTTCTTCCTGCTCCTTTTGTCCATGGAATGATATTTATGATTGTGTAATGAAGAAACTCTGATTGTATGATTCCATATGGCAAATAAAAACTCTGAACTGAACTGATATTCTCCTTCGAAATATTATTTCACGGGCACGCCTGGCATTACGATGCCTGCGTCTGGAAACAACGCTGGCAGTGACGCTGGCATGATGACTCTCTATAGCGCTTAAAGGGGAACTCCACTTTTTTTGGAAATTAGCTTAATTAACATCTTCCCTGGAGTTAGACAAGAAGATGCATACCTTTTTTGTCTCTGTGCGTGCATTTTAGCTTTGGGAATAGACGCTCCGTTAGCATAGCTTAGCTTCATCACTGGAAGTGAGGCAGGACAGTAGCCTTACAGTGCCTTACAGTGTATTGCAAGGTCTGACATTGACCAAACTTGATATGCATGACCTTGGTGGGCTCTAGGTCAACTCCTGAAAAGGGGGTCAATGTCAGACTTTGCAATCAAAAGTTAGGGGGCTAATAACCCTTGCCATAATTTCAGTGCGCCCCCTAACTTTTGATTGCAAGGTCTGACATTGACCCCCTTTTCAGGAGTTGACCTAGAGCCCACCAAGGTCATGCATATCAAGTTTGGTCAATGTCAGACCTTGCAATACACTGTAAGGCACTGTAAGGCTACTGTCCTGCCTCACTTCCAGTGATGAAGCTAAGCTATGCTAACGGAGCGTCTATTCCCAAAGCTAAAATGCACGCACAGAGACAAAAAAGGTATGCATCTTCTTGTCTAACTCCAGGGAAGATGTTAAATAAGCTAATTTCCAAAAAAAGTGGAGTTCCCCTTTAAGGATCTGCGCTTATTTACCACCACGTCTGTGAAGACGGCGGTGCGTCGCGTTAACTGGTCGGTGCAATTGGCGGGGCTGTTGTGGATATCGAGCAGATTCCGACGAAGCCATTTACATAGAAAGGGGAACTTGTTCCGCCCATATTACCTCCTTTAAATACGCACCAATTGCACCGGATGCAATGCTGACGGAACGCTTAATTTGTATTTTGTGTCTATGCCTCATTTCTGTCTTATCTTTCCACTTCCTGATATCTGCCAACAGCCTGTCAGAGTGCAGACTGCTCCACGAGCCAAATGCACAGGGAAAAACTCCACACATAATGTCTGCGCTGGTATCTCATCGCACACTATCCTTTAGTGGATAGCTCGCAAAGACGGAGCAGAATCCGAGTGCAAACCCTGCGCAGGTAAGGGTGCAATTCCCACCGCGCAATCCATTCTTAGTGGATCCCGCCCTCTGTGTTTACATACTTGTGCTAGTTAATGTTATGCACAAAGAGTACATGTGATTAGGGATGGGTACCGAATTCGGTACTTTTGAGGTACCGAACCGAAACACGTCGGTACTACAGAGTATCGATTCAAGTGAGATACACATTTTTTTTTTTTTTACCTTTTTTATTTTCATGTCAACGTTCACACGCACAATATATGCTTACCTAGGATTTGACTTGATTCAACAACAAAGCAGTCAGAGCAATGGCAAACCGAAAACTGTCGAAATTGAAGTTATTTGAAGTTTGGATTTTTTTTTCACGACTGAGGTAGGTAAATTACATTTCTTTAGACTAAAGTACAGAAAAAAGGTACTGTTGGGTACCGGTATCGATTCACAGGTACTGAAGTGTTATCGAGACAATGAAGACAACAAGTTGCAGACTGGACTCAAGTTTACTTGGTTGACATAGCGACGCTCATACATACTGGTGCACTCTTATATATTGTCCGGGTTGCACACCGGCATTATATGGTACCTACTGCATATCACTACATCCCCCCTGTTTAGCAGCATCGCCCCATATAATTAGCGGAACACTCTTATGTCAATAGTCCACTGAAATCACATCACCAAGTGCAAATCCCCCCCCTTATTTAGGTTTACATTCACCCCCCAAGACCATAATGATAACAAAGCACCAGAGTCCCCCTGACGACCCAGCCTTGTGCTCCTGGTGTTGTTCTGGCCCTCTGTAGTGGGCACCTTCCGTGCAATAATGTGTGCTCAGGTCACATAGTCTTTGTAAAAATCTGGTCTGTTCACAGCCCTCCCACATCTTGTGCGTCTTGGTCCTGGGCTATTGGGCACTTGTGTAGTACAGGGTGACATCGTAAGTGTTTCCGGTGGGTCACTCTGCATTGTAGGTGTTTCCGGTGGGCCCTCGTGGGTGTCCTCTTGAAGCTGTGGCACAGCAAAGTGTGTCTGTGTTGGACTTCTCTGCATCTGTGGGATGTATAGCTCACGCAGGTGGCTCCTGCACCGCCTGACCTGGTTGCCATTTGGTGTTTGTACAACATAGCTTCTTGGCTCAATGCATTTTTGTACAATGATAGCTGGATGCCATGTCCCTCTATCCTTGTTCAGCACAGTCACATGCTGTCCGGGGCAGAGTGGGGGTAATTCTCTGCGGCAGCTGCGGTCGTGATGCTCTTTTAGGTCCGCTGTTCTCTGTTCCATGTGAACCCTATGCTCCTCCCTGCCTGGCTCTGCCCGACTTGGCAGCAGGGTGGTGACAGGTCTCCCAAATATCAATTCTACTGTCGATGGGCGTCGCTCTGACCTGTAGTAATGCCATCTGTAGATTGCCTCCCTGTTTCAGGGTTTTGGTCACAATTGATTTGATGTGTCTCACGTGCCTTTCAATGAACCCATTGCTCTTCGGGTAATGGGGAGAGCTTGTGATGTGTTTGACTCCCCAGTCTGTTACAAACCTTTGGAAGGCCTGCCCTGTGTACTGTGGGCCATTATCTGTTAGGATCTCGTCTACTCGGCCAAACAGTGACAGGTACATCTGCATTTTTTGTGCGACTGCATGGCTAGACACATTAGGCATTTCATCCACCAGTGGATATTTGGAATACCTGTCCACAGTCAGAAGGAACTGGCGACCTTTGACCTCAAATAGGTCAGAAGCGATAGACTGCCATGGTTTGGATGGTATGTGGTGTGGGTGGAGAGGTTCTTTTGGGTTTGCATCTTGATGTTCCACACACACTCTGCAGGATCTGCACACCCTTTCGATGTCATCATTCATTTTGATCCAATAGACACTTTCTCTGGCAAGGCGACGCGTTTTCTCAATCCCTTGGTGGCCCACATGTAACTGTTTCAGGATGTCCTCAGTCATGGAGTCTGGGATGAGTACCTGTCTACCTTTGAATATGACTCCTGCTTCCATTGCGAGCTCATCCCTGAAGGACCAGTAAGCACGCAGGTCCTTCGGCAGGTCTTTGATGTGCTCTGGCCATCCTAGGTGAATGACTTCTTTGAGGGCATTAAGTTTGAGATCCCTCACTGTTTCTGTACGGAGAGCGTCCTGTTTCTCAGGGGAGACGTTTATTAATGCAATGGCATATTGCTTCTGATCCTCGATCTCCATATCAACTCCATCAATGCGCTCATCTAGCTCTATGTCCCCATGGTTTTCTGGGTTTGGCAACCGGCTGAGGGTGTCTGCCAGGATCATTTGAGTACCGGGTCGGTACATGCCTTCATAATTGTACCCTTGTGTCTTTATCAGCATGCGCTGGAGTCGTGGTGGTGCAGCATGCAGTGGTTTTGCACATATGGTCACGAGTGGTTTGTGGTCTGTTACCACGAGAAACGATTTCCCATATAGGTACGTGTGGTATCGCTGCATCCCATATACAATGGCTAGCATCTCTCGCTCTATATTGCTGTATCTTGACTGGCAGTCAGTCAGTGTCTTTGAGCCAAAGGCGATGGGCCTGTTGTTCTGCACCAAAGCAATGCCCAATCCCTTCTGTGATGCATCCACTTCAAGGGTTAAAGGTGTGTTTGGGTCATAGTACTTCAGACATGCATGCTCGGTGACCGTAGACTTCAGGTCCTCGAAGCATTTCTGGTGGTCAGTGTCCCATATCCATGGAGCTTCGTTTTTTAGCAGCCCCCTCAAGGTGTGAGCCTTATCTGCAAACTTTGGTATATAGGGGGACAGGTATGTTAGCATTCCCACGAATCTGTGCAGATCATCTTTGTTTTGGGGTGTTGGCATGTCCCTGATCTTATCTGGGTCTGGCATGATGCCCTTGCCTGTGTACAGGTTGCCGAAGAAGGAAATGCTGCTTTGTTTTATGGTGCACTTGTCGCTGTTGAAAACAACACCTGCCTCGCCAGCTCGTTGCATCAGGTTGGTCAGGTTCTTGTCATGCTCTTCCTCGTTTGCTCCATATACTGCTATGTCATCAGCTATGCTGACCACACCTTGGAGCCCCTCTAGGATCTGGTCCATCTTGGCCTGGAAGAGGTCTTGAGACACACTCAGACCGAAGGGTAAGCGCTTCCAGCAGTACCGGCCAAATGGAGTCCGGAATGTTGTTAGGAGTTGTGAGTCTTTATCCAGGTGTATAGACCAATACCCTGCTTTTGCGTCAAGCTTGCTAAATATTTTGGCATTAGCAAATTCTGGGTTTAATTCCTCCACAGTTGGAATTTTGTGTGGGCATCTCCTAAGGCTGGCATTCAGTTTTTGAGGATCTAGGCATAGCCTAAGGGAGCCGTCTTTTTTCGTGCCGTACGTCAGACTGGAGCACCAGTCTGTGTGTTCTTCCACCTTTCTTATTACACCTTGCTCCACCATTTTATTCAGCTCTGATTTTAGCTTGTCTTTGATGTGGATACTGCATTTCCGTGGTGGGTCAATGAAAGGTTCAGCATCCTTTTTCAAGAAGAGCTTAGCGGTTCCACTAAAATTGCCTAATTTATCAAACTGGTCTGGGTAAGCTTTCTTTAGCTCCGCAATGTTTGATATCCTCTTCAGTGGTTTCTGGCTGTTGTTAACCTTCTTGTTTACTGTATCAACATTGACAGTTACCAGGTTTAACAGCTCACTGGTTGGCAGTCCAACTACAGCTGGACCTGGCACATCCACAACATAGAACCTGGCATTGATCCATTGTGAGTCTTTGTACTGGCATGGAATGTCGATAGTACCCATACAGGGAATCTGATGACCACTGTATGCCGATAGCCTCCTGTAATTTTTCCTCAGCTTTTCCTGCGCACACGCATCCTTGCCATACATCTGTCTGAAGGTGCGTAGTGGAAGAGTATTGCCTGATGCCCCTGTGTCTATTTTTAGACGGAGTGTATGTCTGTGGCCTGGTAGGTCAGGTGGTCTCACGTTCAGTGTTGTGTATGCCTCTTCTCTGGGTGGCTTGCTCTCAATGCTGTGCATGCACTTCTCACTGATGGTGATTGAGTAGAATTTTGTTTGGTACTCCCCTTCTTCATCAGCCTCTGTGCTGTCTATAGCATTGATATGGGACTCACCCCGCTGTCTGTGGTAACTCCTGGAGGCCTGTTGTCTGTCCTGTCTTTGTGGTGGTGGTGGAGACTTGCTTCTTTGGCTTTGACCGAAGCGTTGTTGTCCCTGCCGCTTGCTTTTCCTGCAGCACTTCGCCCAGTGGCCTCTGGTACCACAGGCAGAGCATTCATCGTTGAATGCAGGACATTGACGGGGTTTATGGCTCCTGCCACAGTTTTGGCATATTCGCCCTCTGTCCACTGCATGTATTTTCTCACCATGTGACATACCCAGTTGGTGTAACTGTTCATTTCCTGCTGATAGGGCTTCATATTTCCGCCCCTCTTGTAGCACCTCTTGTAGAGGATGGCCTTTGGGTTTGCTGTACAGGTCATTCCTCAGAGCATCGTGGGGTGTGCTGGCAATGATCAGCTCCATTAAACGTTCATTGAGCTCTTCATCAATAAACTGGCATTTTTGAGCTAATGTTCTGGCTCTGGTCACAAAATCATCAATGCTTTCGTCTGTTTTTTGTCTATATTGCATTAATTGGAGCCTATGGATTCTAAAGTTAACATTCAATTTTAACTGACCTTCATAGAATTCCCATAGTTTGGCTGGCTTTTTCTTGTCAGCCTCACTGAGTCCACTAGCATTCAGCCGTTTCAGTCCTTCATCTCCAATGCCACGACATATTTTCCGTGCCTGTTTAGCATCGCCGACTATTTCCTCATCTTCCAGGTAAAGAGACAAGAGTTTTTTTGTTTAAACAATGAAATAGCCTCACCCTGATCCGGGTCGGCCCAATTCATTGTTGGCAAATGTGATGCCATGACGTCTTCTCACTCGGGTTGCGCTTCCAGCGTGTGGACTGCTGCTGTCAGGTGTCAGCTGTCAGATTGCTTCATTAGCGCCGAGTTAGCGCTGACGGAGTGACGGGTTTCCTACTACTGCCGATGCATAATTATCCTCAGACAATCTCCCATCCTGCTTGTAGCAATCCACTACTGTTACCGCTGTCACCATGAAGTGTTATCGAGACAATGAAGACAACAAGTTGCAGACTGGACTCAAGTTTACTTGGTTGACATAGCGACGCTCATACATACTGGTGCACTCTTATATATTGTCCGGGTTGCACACCGGCATTATATGGTACCTACTGCATATCACTACAGGTACCGGTACCGTATCGGTTCAAATGTGAAAGGTACCCATCCCTACATGTGATGCCAGCAGCAAACTGGTATCTTGTTCTCTCTGGTGTGATCAGCAGCATAGATAGATAGAAAACTGTATTGCCATTTCAACACATGGTTGATTGGGATTTGTCTTGGTGCCAAACATACAGTAAATACAGTATAAAAACATACAATATAAAAACACACAAGAATACATGCGATGCAATCCCCACAATAGAAGTATTTCACAAACAATAAAAAAAATGCTACAGTACCTAAAAGAGCTCAGTGTTCCAATTTAAAGTGCATATTGCCTTAAAGTGCCTGTCGGCTGGTGCTAGCCCTTATGGTACAAAGTGCCTGTGCATTAGGACTTGAGTTCAGGTGACGGACAACCTCTGGATAATGTGCTATTTTAAAAAGATCTAACTGGTCTGACCTGCTTTAAGGAGACAGACGGCGACGCGGGGAACACTCCAGCTATGGCCGTGTGACCTCCAACCACATAGAGGCTGTTCTCCAGCTCCGCTGAGCCAT
>NC_140170.1:53921738-53941738 GCF_963971535.1 Notolepis coatsorum
CAGAGGCCCTTGTTATTAAAAATATCCCCTAATGAGTGTATGCCTCTTTCCTTCCCATACAGGGAATCTTATAGGTCGTTTTCCCATTAAGAGAGCATTGTTATTGAATATGGGAGTGTGATTATGCCATACTTGATTGTTAGGAAATTTCCTTTGAGTTTCCCGCCATGTCCTGATTGCATGGGTTATTATTGGGCCAAATTCTCGCTCACAATGCTTGATTGAAAGTTTAGTGTATGCTATGTCTTTCAATCTCTGTGGGGCTACTATGTTTTCTTCTAATTTTCTCCAATTTATTAGAAATTGTACAGGAAAACTGTACCCAAATAATGAATAATGCATAATCTGTAATAATGTAACCAAAATTGGGGGCATTCAAATTAAGTAATCATTTGTAGCTAGTTATGGAGCTAATAGCTACTAACGTTATATTCAACGGCATTTCAGTTTTATATATGCTAAAGAAATAACACAAACTGCATATGATCCGGGCTCTCCCAGAGCATGTATGGATGAAGGGGGGGGGGGGGGGGGGGGGGGGGGGGGGGGGGCGGGGGGACGTCGTTTAGTATTATTGATTACCAATACAGTGTCCGTGTAACTAGCCACATTCACTGATCGACTGCTTGCGTTGCACAGCAAGGTGCGATCCGGCTGTAAATTCGGTGAAAAAGGTCTTACCGTCAGCTAAGGCTGAGCCCGAACGTTCGAACGTTCGTTCGTTACGTTGACATTCGGACTTTAATTAATAGGTTCGAACGTTCGGTGAAAAAAAAAAAAGCAGGCGCGCGACGTTGAGGCGATGTGAAGCGGCGCGTCCCCCGAGTGCGCTCGGCTCAACCAGTGTGGTCTCTGCCGGGCTGTAGCTGGATACTATTGTCTCAACCAATGCAATAGAACCATTTTGATTGACAGGCGATTCTGCCAATTACGTCACACCGCTTGCACCCGCCTCTGCTGTTACCACCAATCGGCAAGCGTTTATATATTTTTTTACTTCCGGCAATACATTTATCTGCTTGCGAGACCGAGAAGCACAACAGAGTGTGAACAGACTCCGTAGCTCCCCGCTGAGGAAGGATCATTAATAAATGAATGAATGAATGAAGCGCGAGCTTCATGGCGGGAGGTGGTTGCGTTGTAAACAACTCTGGCCGAGGGCGGACGGGCGGCAGGCGTGTTGGGAGCCCGGCGGCACCCCGCCGGTGTCTCTCTGTCGTCCCCCGTTCCTAGGTAGACGGTGGAAGGAGCTGAGGCGCGCGCCTCTCTCCTTCCCGTCGACCAAGAGTGAATACCTGTTATTGAATGTGTAACACTAACTATATAACGCTAATGCCACAAAACGAATGCATTTGTTTATCTAGCCTCTTACGTGACTGCGGTGTGCAAGGGCTATTGTTTATCATAAGTAGGAACTTTATGCAGTACTCAGTACGTAGCTTGTTTATTTTCTTCTGAGTGCTTTGTTTAATTACATGTTTACATGAACAGCCACCACTGTAAACAACATGTTTTTTCACCAATAGATTATGCAATGCCGCCCTCCGTAGGATCTATAATAATAATAATAAAAAAAATAAAATAAAAAAAATAATTTATAAAAAAAAGATTTTATTAAAAAATTTACAAAAAAACGAACGTTCAAACGTTCGTTCGGTAACCCTGGCAAACGTTCGAACCCTAAAAACAGGGTTCGGGCTCAGCCTTACCGTCAGCCCGTGGGATACCCCCCAGCATTTCCCCGTTATCGATCGGCATCTGGTAGATCGATATGTCCATTGGCTGATGATAAATCCCATTATTCCATGGTGAAATCTGCGATTCGAAACGTAATCCACGGTACTATGTCTCTCTCAGGATCCGGGTAATATGAAACTCCATTGGAAGGGGGGAAAAAAGTTTTTCATTCGAACCACAGGGCATACTGCAGTGGAGCGATGGCGCCCCTAAGAGGATCTGGCCGGTATTGCATGTTCTCGATTCCACAGACGAGGGTAGATCTGCAGAGCCGGTCGGGGATCTTGAGCCGGTTATTAAAATGGAATAACAGCAATAACAAATGCCACGGCTATATACGTGCCTCTGGTCCACAACGCATGGCACCGAAACCCGTATATATACGTGGCCGGTCCTTAAAGTGTTAAATAAGCCAATAGCAAACACAAATTTCTATAAGCAAAGAACAACAAAAACATTCGTCAAAATAATAATAATAGTAATAATAATATAATCATGATAATAAAAGTAATAAAAGTCACTTATAGGAAACAGGATAACATGTTTTTTTCATTCATTCCCTTTGGTACAGTACCATTAATCAAATGAATATAGTAACCTGTCTCCCCCTCTAGAGGGCATTGTAGACTAACTCGTGTCCCATAAACAGTAAGATTGCATTAGGAGAAATAGAGAGCTACGGTACAAACGATAACCCTTAAGAAAGGACATTGTGGTGCTAATCACTCAAATATGCATATGCAATGTTACCAATGTTAGTAATGGTGTATATCTCCGGGACCGATAAACTTTTATTTTGCTTACTCCTCCGTATCTTCCTATGGCCCATCTCACCGGTCGTGGTGGAAGGGGGCCGTCCGGAAACATCGTCTGTCTGCGGAGGGAGTATTACGGAGACATCTCTTTCCTAGGTCGGTCTCTGGGCTGCCAAGTAGGCCTGCGGGAGTGCAGGGAGGCACCATGTGTGTAGCATAGTCTTGCTCGTCTCTTCGTCTCTAGCATCTCTTATGCCGCTCGATGTCTTGCCTTGGCGATAAGCAGGCCCCTCGGCATGATGGCGTCCTGCCAATAGTTAGTAAGGGTCACGCCATGGAGTAGGATACGAGTCTCTCTCTGCTTCAGGTGAGAATGAGTCTCGTGACTCCATCGTTGTAGCTACGAAAGCTGCTGTATATTATACCAGGGTTCGAAATTAACGGGGGCTTGGGGCATAATGCCCTTGAAAATGGACAAAATGCCCTCGAAAATCAGTTAACACTTTGACTGCCGGGAGCCGTCTTTAGACGTCTTTCCTGACCATGCTAAAGTTGCCGGGGGACGCTGTACGTCGTCTTTATATCAATATTTCAAAAATCTGCGATCGGATTCATAATGTCCCTCCGCTGGCCTGAGATACACCAGCAGGACCCACTGAGCTCTCTGGCGGTTCAGGAGCGCCATCTGGTGGCCGATCGCGCAACCGCTTAACAGGAAGCGCAGTAGAGGTTGTGCTAGATGTCCGTATTGCTTCCGGCCACTCGGGATAGGTTCCGGCACTCTAGCTCGTCACACTACATAGCGATCGATTGCCAATAACTCGATAAACAACATGATTTGGACGTATATACCATTATACAAGCTGGAGATGGACCGGGTAATAATATATCCCATAATGATAACATTTCTACTCGACGATGATCGCCCAACGGCGCGCGGAGACTGGGGTGAGTTTCAGCGTGTAACGTTACCGTCTTCGATAATAACTGATATTATCAACATTTGACCCACATTAGATGATTGGTATAACGCTGCCCACGGAATTATAAACGCCCCCTCGCCCATCCGGTCAACATCAGATGACGTGTAGTAACTTCTAGAAGTACGTCTAGTTGGAAATTTTTATATCGTGCTGATTGCCATCAAACTGTATTTCATCATCAATATAATGCATTTGGGGCTATATATCACGTTCTGGAGAAAGCTGCAGAAAGAGATGAAAACATACTTATACATTAGACCATACTTTACTATGAATATGTGAATGAAAAGGTTTAACGTTGCTACACAATGAACAATACATATAGGACTTTGAATGGGCCCTAATAATGGCAATGTAGCAATAGAATTTAAAAAGTTATAGCCCTGCAAAGAAGGGGACTTTCTCCATAGACAAATAGCGCTGGCAATCTATGGTATATCATTAATTTAACCTTAGGCAACCAAAGTGTTAAGGGGGGCACAAAATGCCCCTGACAGTTTACAATTATATATATTTATCCGGTAATGGAGCGTCTGTGTGTCGTACGGTTCAGATGACGCGCAAATAAAAAACTTCATTTGGCGGAGCCGGGAGAGGGGGGCACTGGCTGCAGGCAGCAGCAGCACTAGCACTGCAGCCAGGTGCTAGTCAGTTTGTGTAAATGGCAAGCACAATATAAATCAATCTTCATTACAACTTTAAAAACATAGCCATTAACATTACATAGGCCTACACACATCTTGCCATAGCGTTAGCAGTTTGTACTACACAACGCATGTTGAACTATGGTAGCACTAGCCCCAGCTAATAGTCAACGAAATGTTACCGTAGCTAGTGCTACTAGCTAGCAGCCTAGCAGAGGAGGAAATGAGAGTCTGAGAGGCGGGGTGTTTAAAGACAATGATAGGCGTTTATTCAACATCCAAGAAGGCTAACATACAACTGTGTTTTACTAACTCCAACCGGGACTATTGCTGCTTTCGTGCTGCTTGTTGATGTTATGAACTCCTCCTAACGTTACCGGAGCTGATAACATTGTCTGGGCTGGTGGTCCGTGACGCTAAAATGTCCGTGGGGACCCGGCGCCAACCCATAGATTGTTCCAACTCAACGAATTACGTAATCCACCACAGTTGCACTCAATATTTAAATAATGTTAGTCTAAATAAATGTAGACAGATACATAATAATTTCAAGCAGAAAACGAATCTTTCCATTAAGAACTGACAATCAGGGAATTTAAACATGGTTGACATTGTTTTTCTGTGTTTATATTAAAGAAAGGAAAGTCTAGTGCTGGCTGAGCATATTGTTTGTTTGCATTAAGTTAATACTTTGACAAATGTAGCCTATATTTTTCAGTCAGTTCGGTCTTTGTGTGCCAAACATTATTTAAGGATGTAAACACTAACACTTTTTTATATGTGAATGAGAAGAAATGAGAAGCATGTTTAGATTTGAGTGTTTTTTTTTTTTATAAAAATTAATGTATATCGAACCGAAGCGAAAACCGTGACCCCAAAACCGTGATACGAACCGAACCGTCCATTTTGTGAACCGTCCCACAGCTACCGTTTATCATAAAAATGCAGTGCCCCCGAAATACAAAAAAAAGCCCCCGAAAATCAATTAAGGGGGGCAAAAAAAGCCCTTGAAAAAAAAAGTTTATTTCTAACCCTGCTGTATATCCACTAGGGACAGGGTGAACTGTAAACTCTGGAGCTGCAGGTCTCTAAGCTACCAGAGTAGCTATGTATCAAAGTCAAGGTAGACCGCGCTCTCAGTATCTGACACTGGGTGCTGAAATCCCAAGGATTATGAGGAAGAAAGCCGAAGGCCGGACCAGCACTCTCAGATTTATGTCAGTGTTAATAGGCTAGCAATGATAGCTTGTACAAATGGGAGCTATATACCATGTGGGCAGGAAGTGACATCATAGAGGTGAGCTTGGGAATACTAGTCAACTTTGACCTCCATAGTAAGGACTTAATAATGTAGAATGTTGAAAACAAATATAAACCAGGAACTTAAATAAGCCAATAGCAAACACACATTTCTATAAGCAAAGAACAACAAAAACAGAAGGAAAACTTTTCACCATTCGTAAAAATAATAATAGTAATAATAATATAATCATGATAATAAAAGTAATAAAAGTCACTTATAGGACTTTGATACATAGCTACTCTGGTAGCTTAGAGACCTGCAGCTCCAGAGTTTACAGTTCACCCTGTCCCTAGTGGATATACAGCAGCTTTCGTAGCTACAACGATGGAGTCACAAGACTCATTCTCACCTGAAGCAGAGAGAGACTCGTATCCTACTCCATGGCGTGACCCTTACTAACTATTGGCAGGACGCCATCATGCCGAGGGGCCTGCTTATCGCCAAGGCAAGACATCGAGCGGCATAAGAGATGCTAGAGACGAAGAGACGAGCAAGACTATGCTACACACATGGTGCCTCCCTGCACTCCCGCAGGCCTACTTGGCAGCCCAGAGACCGACCTAGGAAAGAGATGTCTCCGTAATACTCCCTCCGCAGACAGACGATGTTTCCGGACGGCCCCCTTCCACCACAACCGGTGAGATGGGCCATAGGAAGACACGGAGGAGTAAGCAAAAGAAAAGTTCATCGGTCCCGGAGATATAGGGGTGGACGGTATGGTCTAAAATTTATATCACGGTATAATTTGAAGCATAGACGGTAACGGTATATATCATGGTATCATCGTTTTTGATAAAAAAAAATTTAATTTAATTTTATATAATTTATTTTTTATAAAATATATATATTATATAATTAGACTTGTACTTGTATTATCTGCGAGACATCGCCACCACGCAACAAGCTCCACTGTCTGTGTGTACTCTAGTAGCCTCCAGCTACGGCCAGGATTCTCCGGAGCTGCACCTGGACCTATACTCAAGTAGCCTCGAGCAGAGCTACGGCCAGGATTCTCCGGCGCTGCACCTGGACCCTATTGTATTGGTATAACGTTACTTAACTGTGCTCAGCAAGCCCTCAGCTCGAATACGCATCGAATCAGTGTTATAAGACATTGATATCAGGAGCTATCTGTAGCTACTGCTAGCCGGATATATAACGTTAATACAACGCCTCAGTGAATTATTTAGTTCAATGGGACATTTCGTTTTGAACGGTGAACTAACTTGCGTTAACGTGAGCTAACAGCTAACAGGTAGCACACACGTCTCTACTAGACTTTGTGGAGCGTTTGTTGATGTCAGGAGCTATCGGTAGCTGGCCGACTAGATACCGTTCGGTTAGACAATGCCTTATCATGTATTAAACTAAAAGTGAATAGTTGACTGGGTCATTTTGTAACGGTAGCTAAGCTAAAGTTAGCTCAGGGAGACGCCGCCGTCCTCCCGTGTCCCGTCCCACTAGACTACTAGACCCGTGTTTACATGCGTGCGGTAGGGGCTGGCACGCCCACTGTGCGAAGCCTCCTAAATAACTTTTTCCAGTTCGCACATATCTATTATCTATGACTAATTCTATCTATTTTTAGGGGCAAATGCGAGTGAAATAGTCGCGCTGTGGTTACATGACGTCATTGCTATTTTAGAGCTGCACTACCGGTTACACGGTATAGTCAAAATCCATACCGTAGAGCAAATTCATACCGTTTATACCGTATACCGTTTATACCGTCCACCCCTAATATACACCATTACTAACATTGGTAACATTGCATATGCATATTTGAGTGATTAGCACCACAATGTCCTTTCTTAACACTTTCAGCGCCCACCGTGTTTTCCTTTTTACCCCCTTGAATGCCCAGCACCACTTCAATGTTAGCGTTAATATCGCCTAATCTATGTTTTAAATTATGGCTATGTGTCTAATCTGCCCGTCGCTTATCAAAGACTCATTTTCCAGTCAACATTGTCAAAACAGATTGTTTCTTTATCGGTTCATTTCCGCTTTCTAGCATTTTGAAAAGCACTCGTTTTCACGAAAAAAAATAAGACATTCTATGATAATCGCCCTTTACTGGAATATTCTAGAACGTTATCATTTTTCGGCCTATTTATTAATCGTTTTCAAATAAACGCTAGATTATCAATAGTATATGTGTACGCATGCACGCTCGTGCCGCGAGGTGAAAATCGATTCTCCTAGTTACTGACCGCTCGCACAGTCAAACAGCCTGGGGGACACATATCTCCGTGAAAACGAGTCTGATTATCCTAAGACTGGTAACATAGATTCCTTACCTGAGATCAGATGGTATCCAAATGGATTATTCCAATTCCTGATCGCCATTAGAAAAAGTAGATCCTTTTATTGATCCACCGTGTATACTGTAAAAACACATAATCCCCACTGCTCTGAGGCTCCAGAGTGAAGCTGATCGACGCCGGCTGCGTGAGTGAGAAGTAAAATGTGGAGTCCGGGTTTTTTTTTTTTCATTCATTTTCATTGAGTTCAATCCAAAAGGGTGAATTACCATCTGGGAGACGATAGGGGGCGCTTTTTTCACATCTGAGCGCCTGGCGTGGCTGAATTTCCAACGGTAGACTCGGTTGATGAAATATGAATTCAGATCGCTAATATAAAAAAAAAACGAGAAAAAAACTAATATTCTCGTGATGGGCATTCAACCCGCGGGGGGCAAACCCGAGAAAACTCGGGTTGGGCAATCAAAGTGTTAAGGGTTATCGTTTGTACCGTAGCTCTCTATTTCTCCTAATGCAATCTTACTGTTTATGGGACTCGAGTTAGTCTACAATGCCCTCTAGAGGGGGAGACAGGTTACTATATTCATTTGATTAATGGTACTGTACCAAAGGGAATGAATAAAAAAAACGTGTTATCCTGTTTCCTATAAGTGACTTTTATTACTTTTATTATCATGATTATATTATTATTACTATTATTATAATTTTTACGAATGGTGAAAAGTTTTCCTTCTGTTTTTGTTGTTCTTTGCTTATAGAAATTTGTGTTTGCTATTGGCTTATTTAAGTTTCTGGTTTATATTTGTTTTCAACATTCTACATTATTAAGTCCTTACTATGGAGGTCAAAGTTGACTAGCATTCCCAAGCTCACCTCTATGATGTCACTTCCTGCCCACATGGTATATAGCTCCCATTTTTACAAGCTATCATTGCTAGCCTATTAACACTGAAGATGGAACACCTGTTCCGAAACATGTCTGTACTATAGGCTGCCATTAAAAACGTTTTTAATTTAATTTTTTATCTGAGAGTGCTGGTCCGGCCTTCGGCTTTCTTCCTCATAATTAGGGATGCACGATATTGATTTTTTGACACCGATACCGATATCGATAACGTTATGCTCCTCAGGCCGATAACCGATATCGATAACCGATATTTATTGTATTATAATCTTTTTTCTTAATGTATATATTATTATTTTTATCTTTTTTTTTCAACATGACAATACAATAATAATACATAAAAAGACTTCCCATGACAATAACTTAACACCAACTTAAATGTGACCTAACCAGACAACAGAAACAAAAGCCAAGACAACAGTATTGACTGATAAAGTGACCATATTTATTTTTCCAAATGAAAATTCACAATCCGTCAACAACTTATAATACATCCAACCTAAGACGCTCAAAGCTTTTTGTTCTTCTTTTTTCAAAGCGGAGCCTTGAAAAAAAGGCTTTGAGTGGACACATCACCACCACAACAAGTCACCTGCAACAAGCTAGAAGCTAGAAGCTAGAACCTAGAAGCTAGAAGCTGCTGTGAATCCAAAGCCAGCTATTGACGAGTCGTTTGCTAAATTAAAGAAGTTTGACAGAAATGACCCAAGGGCTCAAGCCGCTAGCTTTTAAGCAGTCCTTGGTGGTGCAAATTAACCTGGCTACTATGGAGCAATAAGTGACTGCGTTCAACCGAGGGTTGCATCACAGCCATGGAAGGGGCTAGCTTTGCTTAGCTCCTCGCGTCGTCGTAGGCTTCTAAGTTAACACAATAACACACCATCGTAGCGGTGGTGATGCCGCAGGTGACCCGTCAGGCTGGATGTATTACAAGTTGTTGCCCTTTTCCCTCCTTGTGGAACTTCTCCATTGCATTTATTACAAATAGCAAGCGATCTTTTTCCTCTGAAATTCCGAGTACCGACGCGGCCATCTTTGTTTTTAACGTCCGCGCTGATTCAGGAACTTACGTGCCTACGTCACAGCCAAGAAAGGGAGCGCTCGATTTGTGTAAAACGCCCTGTTCTTAAACCACACGCTGTCAGTCGTACCACAGTACTGGCAAAACGGGACGAGCCTACAGTCAAAACAAACGCACTTCATTCCAATTCACCCACACAGCATTTTCTTTTACCAAAAAATATATTATATTATCGGAGCTATTAATAACGTTATCGGGTTTATCGGGATGACGTCATAATTGCTGATATCGGCCCGATAATTATCGGCCCGATAATTATCGTGCATCCCTACTCATAATCCTTGGGATTTCAGCACCCAGTGTCAGATACTGAGAGCGTGGTCTACCTTGACTTTAAGGGGATGCAGACCAGAGAAATACTTTCGTCTTGTTTACTTCCTGCTTCAGCAAAGCAAGCTGCTTTTACTGTCGCTCCGCTCCGCTGCTTTTGCCTATCGCTATTATAATGATTTATTACAGCCCTTTCAACTTTAATTACTCTGTACGTTAACTCCCAGTTCCTATGGTACTTCTCCAGAACTGTGAATTTTCTTATCTATTCAGATTTTTTACCACAGTCGAAAAGGACGAGTAGCAAGATTCTCCGTGGGAGGAATAGCGAGCTGTCTTTATCAGCTACACACAAAGGACTATGTCGGAAGGCAAGGATATTTATGAAAGACGAGGAAGGTTTTCCTTGTTATTTTGAGTTTTAACGAGACGGAAGACGACAGTGGTTTGGTCGTGTGAGTAATAGCACAGCTCCAGGGCAACGGAACTGCCCCGTGTAGGGGAGAGAAACGGACATCTCCGGGGCGACGGAAGCTGCCCCGTTTAGGAGAGAGCGACGGACAGCTCTCTTGTATGATATTTCATAAAGACCCCGGTTGTGAAGTGAGTGACCCACCATCACCACCACCACCACCACCACAATCACCACCATCACCACCACCACCACCATCATCACCACCATCACCACCATCATCATCACCACCACCACCACCACCAGCTAAGTACCTAGCTTAGCTTCAGCTTAGCCTAACCTGAAAAGACAGGAAATAAGGGAAGATGCCGGGACTCGGCTCTCCCACATAATGTACTAACTGCTTGAAGATGAGTATGAGGATTGTAGAGCTGGAGGCTCGGGTTTCTACCCTGTACCAAATACAGCAGGATGAGCAACTCCTTGACTCTATTTTTGAAGCTACTACAAATATAGCCAACAATACCATGATTGAGACCTGGCCTATGCTAGTAGCTACAGAACAGCACCACCCAAAAGACGGTCCTTGGCACAACCAAGGAGCTAAACCAAAGCAGTGGACCACCGTCAAGGATAAAAGGAGAAATAAACGAACCAGGACCTCACCCCCGGTACCGCCAGGAAATAGTTTCAACCTACTCTCGGAAACACGCATATCAACACCCAAAGCAAAGAGACATAGAAGCGTGGCTAACAACGCTAACGAAGCAAACAGCGAGCGTAACGGAGCTCACGCTAACGACGCTAATAGCAAGAATACCGGAGCTCACGCTAACACTAGCGAAGCAAACAGCTGGCATGCCGGAGCTCACGCTAATGCTGGCGAAGCTAACAGCCGGCACATCAGAGCACACGCTAACGATGAGACGACGAGGAAAACAGAGCCACGAGAGCGTTGCAGTAGCCGACGCCGAAGGTACGAGACTAACATTAACATGACGGCTACTGAGAAGGCTAGTGGTACAGCTAGCGAGGCTATTTCACCAAGGCCACAAGACTGTGGTGAGAACCGGCAGACTCGGCCTAATCCAAAAACAAACAGCCCCAGAACTGTTGGAAAGAAAAATACTAACTTCACACAGAAAACAGACTGCATATTGATTGGAGATTCCACAACAAGGTACGTGGAAATGGCAAACACAGAAAATCGATGTCTAGAAAACACATCTGTGAAGGAGCTGACCAAAATACTTCAAACACTCATCGGGCCAGACATAACAAAAATTGTCATTCACTCTGGATCGTTTGACATCCTGCGAAGGAAAACGGGCACAGAGACATTGAAAGAGGATTTCACTTGCTTAATGAACACACTAGACAAATATCAGGATGTATCCATCAGTGGACCAATTGCATGCTATCGCAGAGGACAAGAAGCCTTTAGTCGACTCCTAAATTTGAATTCATGGTTAGAATCTGCCTGTCTTACACACAGACTGAATTTCATTGACGATTTTAATGTGTTCTGGAATAATCTTGAACGCTTTCAGAGGAATGGATTCTTCCCAAACCGCCTTGGTTCGAAGCTTCTAGCAGCAAACCTACGTCATGCCTTAGTGACTTCCAAGGGCATCAAACTCGTGATACAAGCACAAGCACAAGGCGTCCTGTCCCCAGACAAGGCCATCATGGCCACCAGCAACCCGCTTGATCAAATGTCCCCGAGAGCGCTAATCAAACCAGCTCATCATGCACTAGAGGAGATGGACAATCTGCTAGCACCAAAAAGTGTATTAAATGAATAGTACAAACACCATGCCATCTTTCAAAACATACCGGTAATCTTAACCAGCCAATGGCATGGTAAAAGCTATAACAGATATACACCATCAATGCGTTCACCTGCTATTAACCTCAAAGCCATCAAGGTCAGGCCAAAGCAGACCTCCTCTAAAGAAGTCCAGCTAATAAAATTAGCCCTCCTAAATGTCAGATCATTGAATAATAAAACATTTTTAGTAAATGATCTGATTAAAGAAAATAACTTAGATTGCATTTGCCTAGTAGAGACATGGCTAAATAATGACACAGCTACATCAATAATGATTGAGGCTTCTCCACCAGACTATAATTTTTATCAAATACCCAGAAAAAATAGAAAGGGTGGCGGAGTTGCAGCAATTTTCTCCTCAAAACTCTTGTTTAGAATCACGGAACTAGACGAGTTCATGTCGATGGAATATCTTGCCATTGAGCTGAAAACAGAATCAATCATTATTGTCACGATTTACCGACCGCCCAGACACTCACCAATATTTATACAGGAGCTCTCTGAACTGATCTCATTATGTGTTACCGGATATGATAAGGTGATCCTAAATGGAGACTTGAACATCCATTTTAATAAGAAAACAGACTCCAAAACTATAGAGCTAGAAAATCTACTGGATAGCTTTGACCTAACACAACATATAACAAATGCAACTCACAAGCTTGGAAATACATTAGACTTAGTTATAACAACAACTGGGCTAAGCATAACAAATGTCTCAATAACTGAATTACCTGTCTCCGACCATGTATATTTTTTGATACTCAAATAACCCTTACTAAAACAAAAAAAGAAATCATAGTTAAAAAGAGGCTCCTAAACGACAAGGCTGAATCAAAGTTCATTAATCTTATCAGATTACATGAACCACACAATCATGACAGCTCTCTAAATGAAATGGTAGAAAATCTCAATGATGCACTGTCATCTGTATTAGATTCTGTCGCCCCACTAAAAATGAAAAAGAAAAAAACCAGAGCCTCGCCCTGGCTGAACTATAATGCTGTCAACAAAGAAAAAAGGAAATGTCGTGCAGCAGAGCGAAAATGGAGAAAAACAAAAACCACCACATGCTGTGATATATACAAAGATGCTTTAACTGCTTATAATAAAACCATCCGCTTAGCAAGGAAAGACTACTTCTCTAAAATCATTACAGAAAATGCTGGAAACTCCAGAATCCTTTTTTCCACTATTAACCTACTACTCAACACTGCCCCTACACCTCCTCAGTCATCAACGGTTAAGTGTGAAGAACTTGCACTATTCTTTAACAACAAAATAACCTTGATCAGGGCCAGCATTACTCATGATGGAAATAAAGCTGATTGCAGCAAACCGTGCAATGTAACCATGAGAAGTTTCACATGCATCACATTAGATGTACTCTGCAAAACTGTCTCAGAATGTAACTCCTCCACCTCAGACATTGACCCTATGCCTACAGCTTTCTTCAAACGGGTGTTTAATAGTGTTTCAAGCCCTGTGCTAGATATCATAAACACTTCCCTTAGAACTGGTATTTTCCCAGATGCCTTTAAAACAGCAGTTGTAAAGCCATTACTAAAAAAACCTAACTTGGATAGTAATGAAATGGCAAATTATCGTCCAATATCCAACCTACCATTCATTAGCAAAGTACTTGAAAAGATAGTTTCAGTTCAAATAAATTCCTTTCTTGAAGAAAACAACATCTTAGAAGAATTTCAGTCGGGATTCAGAAAATATCATAGCACTGAAACTGCCCTCACCAAAATAATCAGTGACCTCAGGCTAAACTCTGACGAGAATAAGATCTCCATCCTTGTCCTGCTAGATCTCAGTGCAGCATTTGATACAATCAATCACGATATTCTAATCGATCGTCTTGAAAACCTTGTCGGTTTCTCAGAACATGTACTAAGCTGGTTCAAAACATACATCAGAGGGAGGAAATTCTATGTTAGACTAGGAGAGCACCAGGGTTTCCGTTAGAAAAAATTGTTGCCGGCCTCAGTGTCCGGTAGATTTCAATCTACCGGTCAAATGAGAGAAATTTCGGTCAGAGTTTATTGAGCTTAAAAACAATTGATAGGCAAAAGAATGACAACAAAACAAAAGAATGACATCATCAAGGCATGTAGATTTATAATATTTTTACTTAAAACTAGGCTACTTTTGCGTATAAAGTCATTATATTCCAAATAAAATAAGTCCAGAGACTCGTGCTGCTGCCGACTTTAAATCAAATAGGTGTCTGTGGGCAGTCGCCCGACATTAATATTATAACAGTCTGTTATAATCAAATTTTTATGAGCTAACGAATTCCGTTATATTGGACATTTGTATTAATTATATCAAGCGAAGAACTGAAAAATTTGGCAGAGAGAGACGGCAACATTATCGTGGGTTTGCGTGACGACTCTCTCTCTCTCCACCTCCCAATGACTTATTTGCGAGAGTATGTCGATGCAGAGCAGCAGATTCAGCTGTTATTGGCTCTTTTCTGGGGACCGCACAGCAGCGCCCCCCACCCAACATTGAATTGAAAATGGCTGAATTGGAGTACTGCTGGAGTACTGCATTGTGCTGTTGCTGCTCCGGCTCTGCAGCTTCACAAAAGTTCGCACACCCAGCACTAAGCTCTCGCTGACAACGTCGTTGTCATTATTAGAAGCAACGATGAAACAAATGTAATGATTGTTTCGTTCATCGCATAGGCTATTTAATTTTAGCCTATTTTAATACAATTCAAATAATCAAATTGTGCTTAGACTCAGGGAATTATTTTCACCGGACATTAAGACCGGAGAGATTAAATATGTCGGACTTCAACAGATTTTGCCGGTCAAATACCGGTAATTACCGGCTAACGGAAACGCTGGAGAGCACATGTCTGATATATACGACAACAACTATGGAGTTGCACAAGGGAGTTGCTTAGGTCCTTTACTCTTCTCCCTTTACATGTTACCGCTGGGTGATATCATCAGAGAACATAATGTAGATTTCCATAGCTATGCGGATGATACACAACTGTACATATCTGCTGAACCAAATGATACAGCGATCAGCTCCATTACAGACTGCTTACTGGCAATAAATAAATGGATGAGTAAGAACTTCCTGAAACTAAATGAGAACAAAACTGAAATTCTAATTATCGGCCCCAAAACTAAAAAAGAAACGTTAATAAAGAACCTAGGAGGACTAACCCCTTGGATCAAATCTGAGGTCACTAGTCTCGGGGTTATCATAGATTCAGAACTGAACTTCAATTCTCATATTAGCAAAGTAACGAAAACATCGTTCTTCCATCTCAGAAATATAGCAAAAGTACGACCATTTATTAATCAGAACGATGCTGAGAAGCTAATTCATGCATTCATATCTAGCCGGTTAGACTACTGTAATGCACTTTTCACAGGTCTCCCTAAGAAAACCACAGAGAGGCTTCAGCTAATCCAAAACTCCGCAGCCCGACTGCTAACTAGAACCAAAAGGAGAGAGCACATTAGTCCAGTCTTAGCTGCTTTACACTGGCTTCCTGTAACATTTAGAATAGACTTTAAGGTCCTTCTCCTTACATACAAAGCTCTAAATGGACAGGGACCTAGCTACATCACCAACACTCTAATAAATTACACGCCAGCAAGAACACTGCGATCATCAGCTGCTGGACTACTAGAGGCTCCCAGAAACAGTCAAAAGAGGATCGGTAATGCAGCCTTTATCAACTATGCCCCAAAACTGTGGAACAAACTACCCCAAAACATCAGGGAAGCCAACTCGCTAGACATCTTCAAAAGACAGCTTAAAACCTATCTCTTTGCTCAGGCAGTCAATGACTTACCTGCACTATTCTTACCCTGCCTACTTTACTATGCTAATTTTATCTTATTTTACACTGCCTATCAAATTCATGTGTCAGTTATCACACTTTTTACTTCTTACTGATGACTATTTTTAAACTGAATCATTTTAAACTATTTTTCACACTTTTTACTGTAACCTTGCTATTTACATTTTTTACTGTTGTATGTCCGTTCTATTTTATAATTTTTTGACTATTTTTAAACTTAATCATTTTAAACTACTTTATTATTTGTATTACTGAATAGAGAGCCTATTAGGATGCTAGATCCTAATGTGAAACACTGTGATTTACCATACCCAGTTCAGTTCAGTTCAGAGTTTTTATTTGCCACATGGAATAATACAATCATAGTTTCTTCATTAAAAAAAATCATAAATAGTCATTCCATGGACAAAAGGAGCAGGAAGAAGAATAAATCTTATAGTTACCTGCCCCTTATTCCTAAACTAACATGTATTTTCTTAATGGTCGGCGTACAACCTTATTTACAAAAATAATCATTTATACCATTATAAAAGAAACACAATCTACAGTTAAACAAGAAACATTTAAATATTATATTTAAATTAGTATATACAAAGTATTATACAAAGACCCATCGGCCATGATTACAACAGGCACAATCATCTCCAAAATCTTTCCGGTATCACGCTCTGCCAGACAGGGTTGCCCTTAGTCCCGGACTATTCAATCTATCATTAGAGCCTTTAGCACAATATATAAGACAATCCCAATCCATAGAACCAATCGTAATCAAGGGCACACAACAAAAAATTTGTTTATATGCGGACGACATAATATTGTTCATGCAAAACCCCAACACCACATTGCCTCATCTGCTCAAGTTGATTGAGAACTTTGGTGATTTATCGGGATTTAAGATAAATTGGCCGAAGTCGGCTTTCCTTCCACTTAACACCCCTGCAAAAAAAGATATAACCCTCCCAGGAGAGATACCGATGGTAAAATGCTTTTTTTTTTATTTTAGATGCTTGGGAGTGGAAATATTCCCCACCATAAGACAAACGGTGAAGCACAATTACACAAAAATCCAAAACAAAATCAAAGACGACCTTGATAGATGGGCAAAACTTAAAAACACAGTACAAGCACGGATATCAATAGTTAAGATGGATGTACTACCTAGAATCAACTTCTTCAGTTCAATGCTACCGTTACCCCCTCCAGAGGGTTACTGGAAAAGATTACACTCCTCCACATACAAATTTATTTGGAATAACAAACCACCACGTATAAAAAGATCCACCGCACAGAGAAATAAAGCAGATGGTGGCATGGCATTTCCAGATTTTTTCCAATATTTTAAGGCGTACACATTAAGACCATTGACAACATGGTTTGACCCCCAAGCATTAGTATCCTGGAGGAAATTAGAAGAAAACATAGTAGCCCCACATAGACTGAAGGACATAGCATACACTAAACTACCAATCAAGCACTGTGAACGGAAATTTGGCCCCATAATTACTCATGCGATCCGGATATGGCGTGAATCACAAAAAAAAAATCCTAACCCACATAAATGGCACAATCATACTCCCTTATTCAATAACAATGCACTCTTAATTGAAAAACTACCTATAAGATTCCCTATATGGGAAGAGCAAGGCATACACTCATTAGGGGATGTTTTTAACAAACAGGGTTTTTGTAGTGATAAAGAAATACGCAAAAAATGTAATCTCACCAAGTCCACATGGCTTTTTTACATACAGTTACAGCTATGTTTGAAGTCTCACGGTGTTCCATTAGACATACCAATTGAACACCACAGATACCACAAATTCTTCTATGAAAGAGAGACATCGAGAGGTTTTGTTTCAGATTTTTATCATCAATTACTAACGTCCTCGTATGAAACCCTCCAACTAGACTCTGTCTGGAGGAGGGATATACCAGACCTGGAAAATGACTTTGATTGGCAAGGAGCCTGGGCAAATGTCCGACTTACATCAAGGAACCCGGATCATCAACAAATCAATCTTAACTATATTCACAGGACATACTTGACTCCTATAAGACTGTGCAGAATGGGTCTTAAACAAGACTCCAAATGCTCCCAATGTACAAATGGGGACGAAGGGACATTTATGCACATGTATTGGGACTGCCCACCAGTTAAGGCATTCTGGAAAGATGTGACCCAACAATTATCAAAACTCGTATCTTGGAATATACCTGTACACCCCTCGGTATTACTATTGAATGATGTTTTTGAGTTTGCAGTAAATCCACAGCTAAAGAGATTGGTTTTATCGGGTATCACAGTAGCTAAAAAGCTGATCGCTTCACGCTGGTTTCAACCGGAAAAAATGTGCCGGAAAGTTTGGTTTCTTACATATCTCGATGTGATTTATCAAGAAATATCTACAGCAAGAATTCTGGGTCTCAATGAATCCAAAATGTCAATGTGGTTAGAAGTGGTGGAGAGAATAAAAGCTAGCTTATAATGGTAGTGTCTGGTTAGGTGCGAGGGATAATGGAGGTACTTCCCAAGGTGGGGTCCGGGAGGGGGGGGTTCGAGCTGAGCATATGTGTGTAGGTTTTTAGATAACAGGTATTAGGGGTATATCTTATATAAGACAATTAACTAAAATGTGATTTCATTGGATGTGCTCTGACAATTAATGCTTGTATATCTTATCGTGTGTTGTCATGTTTGTTTATGTGTTTGTTTAAAAAATAATACAAAAAAAATATACAAAAAAAAAAAAATTAAATAATAATAATAATGATAAAGAATAAAGAAGAAAAGAAAGAGACGAGAAAAAAAAAGAAAATATCTCACTATTCAGATCACATTTTGATTTTCATACTGACTAAATTTTTTCTTTTATAATTTTGTTTGAATTGATAAACACTGTTACATCCCTTAAGCTCGCTATGGAGAGAATTCCACAACTTTACACCAATAACTGAAGGACTCATCTGTTTAAGTGTGGTACGTGCAAACTGATGTTTAAAATTGTATTTTCTCCTACTAAACTCACTTTCTAAATGAAAAAGATTTTGTAGTTTTTCTGGCAGTGTATTATTTCTTGCCCTAAACATAATTAACATTGTTTGAAACTTAACCATGTCTTCAAGTTTAATTATTCTAGATTTAATAAATAATATATTTGTGTGTTCTCGATAACTCACTTTATGTGTGATTCGTACAGCCCTCTTCTGTAGTATATATAATGGTTTTATATTTGTCCCATAAGTATTCCCCCATACTTCAACACAATAACTGATATAAGGTGAGATGAGTGAGCAGTAGAGTGTTCTCATTGCCTCATACTCTAACACATCCTTTACTTTATTCATAACAAAAATACTCTTGGACATCTTTTTTTTAACGTGTGCTATGTGCGATTTCCATGTTAATTTATCATCCATAATCACACCAAGAAAACGAAATTCATTAACTCTCTCTATATCAACTCCATCTATGGTCAGTACTATATTTTCATCTAGTTTTCGATTGCCAAAAATCATAAATTTCGTTTTTTTCAGATTCAGTGATAGCTTATTTACATCAAACCATTTCTTTAGCTTTGTCATTTCATACACAATATATTCAGCTAGTTCCTTTAAATTATTTCCAGAACAAAAAAAATGTGTATCATCAGCAAACAAGACAAACTGTAATAGTTTTGCCTATCAAATTCATGGGTCGGTTATTGCACTTTTTACTTCTTACTGAAACACTGTGATTATTTGTATTACTGAATAGAGAGCCTATTAGGATGCTAGATCCTAATGTGAAACACTGATTTACCATACCTTGCTATGCTCGCTCATGCCTGTATTTTTTATGTCTGTTCTATTTTATAATTTTTCAGGGTATCTGCAGGTTTAGCCCAGTCAGATTTAAGGCTTTTTAAGACTTTTTAATGCCACTCAGAATTAAATTTAATACCAATTTCACGATAACAAAATGGCAAAAATCATGGG